>NC_134356.1:365608776-365811714 GCF_048569485.1 Anomaloglossus baeobatrachus
AGCGACGTCACTAAGCGGCCGCCCAATAGAAGCGGAGGGGCGGAGATGAGCGGGACGTAACATACCGCCCACCTCCTTCCTTCCGCATTGCGGCCGGCGGTAGGTAAGGTGAGGTTCCTCGTTCCTGCGGCGTCACACATAGCGATGTGTGCTGCCGCAGCAACAAGGAACTATATCGCTAGCTGCAGCAGCAGCGATTTGTGAGAATAGGGGGGCATGTCACCGATGAGCGATTTTGAACGTTTTTGCAACGATTCAAAATCACTCATAAGTGTCACACACTGCGATAACGTTAATGCCGCCGGATGTGCGTCACTAACGACGTGACCCCAACGATAAAACATTAACGATATCGTAGCATGTAAAGCCCCCTTAAGACCTAAGACACACGGTATGAAAATCGGTGTGAGTGGAGTGCGATAAAAAAAATCGCATTCCACTCGGACCAATATTAGCCTGTGTGTCAGCGTACATGAGCGATGATTTTCTCAGCCCTAATCGGACCGAGCATGCTGCGATTGTAATGCGATCATTCTTTCTCTCGCACCCATTCACATGTATGGGGCGAGAGAAAAATTGCACTGCACTCGCAGTACACCGGTGCAGTGCGAGAATGGCAATAACCGGCTACGGAGGAGAGAGGGAGATAAATCCCTCCCTCTCCTCCTCTGTGCCGGCCCTCCCCTCCTGAGCACTAACCCGCCCATCCTCAGTGCCGGCCCGCCCCCCGCAGCTGAGGTCCGCTCACACGATCGGACCTCAGTCGCCGGGACATTCGCGTGACACTCGGCTCTGCTGTACTGCCAGCGTGAGCCAAGTGTCATGTGAGGGGATCACAGTAATCCCCGCATGGCCCCAGCCTAAAAGTCCTGATCCACGCAGTTTCAAAATTGCCCGGGTGTTTGATCCGGATCCAGCACTCGAGAAATTTAAAAAAAAAAATAAAGGAAAAATAAAGAAAATAATGAAGTGAGCGCTTCATACTTACCAAGGCTCCATCGCAGCTGTAAACTGCTCCCACTCGGCTGTACATTGCTCCTGCGGCTTCCCTGGGTCGCTCATCATTGCTCATACATATGCACTGCTTTCACTGCTTTCCCCGCACCCCGGCTGGCCAGCCCTCTGTGATTGGTTGCACTCAGATGCATTCCAAGCCTGTGTGACAGTATCTGCCTGCAACAAGTCATCGCTCATCGTGACTCATTCATTCTCTCCGTTCAGCTCACAGCGAGCAGTTATGCTCTATGGCTGCTCGCTGTGATCATCTGTAGCAGAGCTGGAATCACTGTGTAACCTTGTGTGGATTACGTCGCACTTGCAGGGGTGTATAAGGGGTTAATAAAGTGGTGAAAGAGGGTGTTTTTTTTGTATTTTATTGAAAATAAAGGATTTTTTCGCTGTTTATGTTTATTTACTTTCACTTACAGATTAGTGATGGAGGTATTTCATAGATGCCTGTGCCATCACTAATCCAGGGCTTAGTAGCAGCTGTGGGCTGTTATTAATGCCTTATTACCTCGATTTCCACCACACCAGGGCAACGGGAAGAGCTGGGTAAAGGGCTAGGCTTATCACGTCTAATAGATGCAACAATCCTGGGGTGGCAGCAGGTTGGTATTTTTAAGCTGGGGGTGGCCAATAACCTTGGCCCTCCCCAGCCAGAGAATACCAGCCCCCAGTTTTCGGGCTTTATCTTGGTTGGATATCAAAATTGTGGGAACCACACGCTGTTTTTTTAATTATTTATTGAAATAATTTTAAAAAAGCTGCAGTTACTCTTATGCTATCCAAGTGCAGTGCGATATACGCACAGGCTGACAATGGAGGAGATGGGGGAATTAATCCCTCCTTTTCCTCCGCAGCTGTACTCCGATCGCAGGATCGGGTCATAGTCACATGACCCTCGGCTCACGCTCCCAGCAGAGCCTGAACAGGGGTCATTAGCATATTGCATCCGATGCTCTCACATCAGATGCCATATGCCAGTGTGATCCCGGCCTACAATATAGACTTTGTCTGCCTCTGTGTAGATCCACTGAATACAATGGTTTTTTTTGGATGGATGCTCCATTTTTGGGGTTGTTTTTTATATGTATTGAACTTTTCATAAATTATTATGTACTGTGGTTCTTTGCTGGACTGTGCGCCCCCTATATGTTTGCCTGTGTAACATGCTGTCACCCTTCTTAAAAAAGTTTTTCACTCTTTTTCATCATAAGGGCATTGATTGTTTTTTTTCTCCTATTTATACTTCATTCTGTGAATTAGCCCTGGTCCACACTGCCCGCGTGCCATCTATGCAGTATATATGCCTATCTTGATAGAATTTTTTTCCAACCATTCGATGGGTTGGGTTGCTGATTTTTATTAATTGCGATATAGACGAGCATAGTGCCTGTGAATGGAAGCAGTCAGCTGACACGCTGTCACTCAGTGTGGGGGCACCGCTGACTGCAACCAATCACAGGCACCGGTGAGCGGGGAAAGCAGTGCATATTCAATGAAGCTGCTCCGGAAGTGAATGCGTGACCTGGAAGCAGATTGCTGCGATGACAGATCTTTGGTAAGTAGATCACGTGTTCCTATCTCCCCTACCCTTCTACCAACATCTCCAGTTTCTGATCCCCATAGACTTATGCGGGGACCGGATTTTAAAAAAAAGATAACAGGGATCCACCGGTCACGGTTTCCTGCAAGTCCGCCCATTTTTATCCAAGTGCCGTCCGTCTGAGACAGACTAGAGTTAAATGCATTTAAGGAATTAAATATTTTTATGTGTTTAAAGATGTTCAAAAATGATAGATAGATAGATAGATAGATAGATAGATGAATTGATTAATAGATTGATGGACTGATGGATTGAGTTCGCAGCTATTAACTAAATAAATAATTGAGAAAAATGACGTCGGGTCCCCCCTATTTTTGATAACTAGCAAAGATAAAACAAACAACAGCGGCCTGATATTATTAGGCCCTTCCCAGCCTGAAAATACCAGCCAACAGCTGCCCCAGAAGTGGCATATCACATTAGATGTCCCAATTATGGTGCCTCGCCTTGGCTTTTCCCGATTGCTCTAGTGCTGTGGTAATCGGGGTAATGGTAGTTGGGGTTGATGTCAACTGTGTTGTATCAGCTGGCATCAAGCCTAGAGGTTAGGAATGGAGGGGTGTATATCCAAATCTGATGTGGTCCACAACTGGAAACCTGAAAGACATAAAAAAAAGAAAAATAAAGACAACACACTGTCCCTCCTTGACCAATTTATTATAAAAAAACAAAAAAAACCCTGCAGTTTCAATGTAGTCCATGGCGTTCCCAAAACATCCCCCGCATCTGTAGACCAAAACCTATGGAATCTCTTTCTGAGAACGACACTTCATAGGTTTTAGCCTCAGCTACTCCTGGTCAGTGTAACGCTGGTCCCCGCCAGGTCCCGAGGGGGGCGCTCTTTCTCTCACCTGCCAAATCCCAGCGTGGCCCCCATGCGCACTCCCGCTTCCAGCCTCCGGCGGCGTCGTCCTTCCTCTTACCTGTCACTCGGCTCTGCTCCTGATTTGGGTTCTGCTAGGGTCCGCTCTCAGTCTAGTCGTACACTCTGCTCCTGGGTTTGCTGCAGCTTCTTCCTGCTTGCAGGCCACACGCAGATCTGAAGTAAGTGATCTTAGGCCCCCTTCACACGCACGTGTCTCCGTTACGTGCTAGGTTCATACCCGCATGTACCGGAGACACGGGCACACGTAAACCCATTAAAATCAATGGGTTTATGTGCACGCACGTGTGCAGCCATTGGCCGTGCCTCCGTGTGGAGCAGACGTGTGCCCGTGTGCTCCAAACGGATGCATGTCCGTTTTTCTCCGGCAGCACGGGTGTCACACGGCCCGCATACGGACTACACGGATGTAGTGTGGATGTGGTTCCGTGTGATGCGCGCCGGAGAAACACATGTGTCAGAGAAAAAAAAAAATCTTCACTCACCTTCTCCAGCCCTGCAGTCTCTGCCGCTGCTGTCACTTGCTACCGACCGCCGCTCATTATGCTCATTTAATATTCACTTCACTGTGGCCGGCAGCAGCGGGGAGTCGGCAGGGCTGGAGACCGAAGATCAGCACCACAGACAGCGACGCCAGGGACAGGTGAGCAGAAAGTTCCGTTCTCCGTGTGTTATCACGGATAACACACGGAGAACATATGTAGTGCCATAAACACGGCACACGGAGGGGAAAACGCACCTTTGAAACGTCCGTGAAACACGTGTGTGATTTTTACGGACGTGTGAAGGGGGCTTAGGCTGTTTGTGAGGCCATGCCCCCTTTCTTAAAGTGATAGCGTCTCATTGCCTGGAAGTGACCTCAGAGGTCACCTATTACCTAAAAAGGTATATAAGTTCCCGTTCCCTGACAGAAGGCGCCTGAGCAACGCTGCTTCTAGTGTGTTGCTAGTACTCAGACCCCTATGTGCTATTGTGTTGTATCATTGCATCTGCTGCCCAATCCAAACCTTTGTCTTGTCCTAGTACCATACCTGCTATGGACATGTGATGCACTGGACTAGTCAGGTTGTGACGCCCTGGGCAAGCCAGGGGTCACAGGTCATGACACTACCACACCCTACACCCCGGATAGGTACACCAAAGCTACACAAAAATCCTTGTTGCCTTCCTCCAGGGGCTGATGTCCACACCAGGGGGTGGGCCAGGCGGTTGGTTCCGCCTACCGAGGAGTTCACAGCCCTGGAGGCGGGAAAACCAGGCAGATCAGTTTAGGGAGAGTGAGAGTTAAGAGCGAAGTGGTAGAGGAGCAAGAGAGAGGAGTAAAGGTGGAAGAGAAAGTGACAGTTGAGGAAGCCTGAAGTTGGTCCGGGTGTGTGCCCCGGACTGAGACAGCAAGGTCGGCAGACGGCGGTGACCGTCTGCAGGAGAGGCTGCTTGGAGGTTGCCGAAAGGACCGTGGACCTGTGGTGGCACGGCGGTACCGGAGCGGTATACGAAGAGAAGCCAGCACCATTGGCAGGGGCCTTTCGGATCCCGGCAAGGCTAGGAGTCGCCGTGAATTTGCCAAATCCGTCAGTGAAGGGGACCTCTGGGTCTCCCAGCAACCAAGTCCCGATTGAAGGCAACAGTCCAACCGTTAGAGAGAGACACCGCCACCGCCAAGGCACCAGTTTCTCAGGGCCAGCGCCTGCGGGCAAAGAGGGGCTCCTCCGGCACATATCCAAGCCCTGGAGCGGGTTACCGGTGGGAACCCATCGCTACCAACATAGACTTAGGTGCAGGAAAAGGGACCGTCACCGTCAACTACTGGGGAAAAGCAACAGCAGCCATCCGTGGGAACCATCTTTCCAGCCGTGTGTTTTACCGAGAACTGTGTCCCCATCTCAGGCTGAGTGAGTACCACAGTGCCGTAAGGCACAGCGCTGCCCCCGCGTCCCTGCACCCCACCAAGCCCTGCACCGGCCCCGCCATCCCTCATCCCCCAACTCATCACTGGGCCCCGGGACGACCACCCGCTACCCATGGAGGGGAGAACCGACAACTTTGCTGCTCCCTGTCACCGCTCCCGGGATCCCCATACAGAGCAGCGGTGGTGTCCATACAATCACCACAACCGTGGGTGGCGTCACGGACAATAAACAATCCCAAAAACCAATCCCCTTTCACTCACGGGCGAGGAGCGCCGCTCGAGTTCCCGGGATCCGGCCCATTGCTCGAACCACCGAGCAGCAGCAGGCCGCAGCAGCAGTGGCAGCCGGACCCGAGCAGTGGGAGAGAGCAGCGTCCCCTCCTCCGCCCGCGACAACTTGGCGTCACGAACAGGATCTTACCGCTCTGCCGTTGGGTAGAGGTGCGCCTTGTGACCGCCGGAGGTGTCCGGCCGGAAAATTTCAAAAGCCGCCATCTTTGGCGCGAAGAGTTCCCGCTCGAGCGTCTTCTCGAGTAGCGAAGGCGCGAAGGCCAAAACCCCGCCCCGATAGAGGAGGGGCCGGAAAGAGGCTAAGGGGGACGAAATGGCGACTGGTCGCATGTAGCCGCGGCTATAAAAGCGGGGACGCCAGGACTCTGCAGCCATCTTGTTCCTGGGAGAAGCCGCCAGCAACATGTGGATGCCGTCCCGAAGCACCGTGGCCCCCGCGCCTGGAACCGCGGCGTGGGTGGAAATCCGGACCGCGCAGCTCTACCAGAGGCTGCAGGTCAAAATGCAGCTCCTCATGGAGGAGTGGGAGACCGACATGGCGGATGTCATAGCGACCGTGCGGAGACGCGAGGAGGAAGCTGAGGAAGGGAGGGTGAGTGACCCACGCCCCGATGCCCTTGAAGGGCCAATCATCGCGGCTGCGGGACCCGGTCTAAACCCTCTCGCCCTGCTGCCTCCCTCGCCACCCGTCCCGGAAGCCGTGACCCCGCCACTAGGCCCGCTGCCACCGCAACCGGTAGTGATACCCAGCATGTCCGCCCAGGCGGACCGACCTGCAGCCGGAGCCCGGAGCCGACCGGAGGTGCTGCCATGGAAAGCCCCGAAGACCGAACCGGAGGCGTCCCCCGAGAGAGTCCCCGAGCCGGAGCCGATAGCCAGCTCCGTGCCGAAGGCCCAGCAGAGGAAAGCCCCTGTGCCCATCCCCCACACCTCGGCTGAGGTTGCGGCGGGTTGCCGCTGCAAGGCGGCGTCCAAGGCCAAGACACCGCGGGACCTGCCGCCCAGATCAACAGTAGTGGGCAGCGTCCGAGAGGTCTCGCGGGGCCCGACCCGTGCGCCGGAGCTCGCAGCAGCGCCGTATTGGGACAGGGAGCCTGTACCGCTGGGCCTGGAAATCGGTGAGAGAGAAAGAAAGAAGGCAGAGATGGTGGCCCGTACGATCCGGGAGAAGGAGAGCCTAAGACAAGCTACCTTCCGGGTCTGGGGCCCGCTGTATGAAGGGCAGGTGAGGCGGTTTGATGTCCGCCGGGGCTATGGATTTATTTATGAACCGGGCCTGGAGGCCGAAGTGTTTATAGCCCGGCGGGATGTGAATGCTCACCTGCCAGAGGAGCACCCCGGTCGTAACCTGATGCCGGGCGACATAGTTCAGTACACCCGGCACTGTGGGGAGAGGGGGTGGTTCGCGCTGGATGCCAAGTTAAGGGGCAGCCAGGAGTCCCGTGTGAGCGCCGAGCCCCCTCCCTCAGGTGATGTCGAGGACTCTGAGTGATGGCAGCGGGACACCGTTGCACCGTCCCCGTTGGGACCACCACTATGTGTGTTTAAAAGTTGAAAGTTTTGCAAAAGATGATAAGTGATTAAACCGAGGATTTACCTGATTACCGTGATTTGGAACCGGCCGTTGCCGCCATTGTTGTCCCCGTGGGGACCCTTCAAAAAGTTGCATAGGGAACTCTCTATGAACAGGCCCGAGAACTTGCAGGGCAACCACAAACGTTAGTGGCATGTAAATAAAAATGTTTTGTTGCAGCAACCGTTACCGCCTCCGGAGAGCCAGGTTGGAGGGAGGGCCCGCAGTGGAGCAGGCTGGGGCCCAGCCACCATCGGAACCGGTGGCTACCCTCTGGAGGGGAAGGACAGATCCCGCTCGGGTAACTGGTTCAGGACTGGGGTCAAGGGGTGCTGCCTGTTTCTTAGGGGCAGCATCAGGGCCAGGTTACTTGGGTGGGAGAGAGCGGCAGCAGCAACTGTTAAAATGTTACCGTAATGTTTAAGAAAAGTGCCTCCCGCTGTGGGATGAAGTTATTATACTTGTCTTGTGTTTTTTTATCTTTTCAGAAAAATAAAACCGGTGTTGGACGGGCAGCCCGCGGACGGTCTGCATTTTTCTAAGGGGGAATGTGACACCCTGGGCAAGCCAGGGGTAACAGGTCATGACACCACCACACCCTACACCCCGGATAGGTACACCAAAGCTACACAAAAATCCTTGTTGCCTTCCTCCAGGGGCTGATGTCCACACCAGGGGGTGGGCCAGGCGGTTGGCTCCGCCCACCAAGGAGTTCACAGCCCTGGAGGCGGGAAAACCAGGCAGATCAGTTTAGGGAGAGTGAGAGTTAAGAGCGAAGTGGTAGAGGAGCAAGAGAGAGGAGTAAAGGTGGAAGAGAAAGTGACAGTTGAGGAAGCCTGAAGTTGGTCCGGGTGTGTGCCCTGGACTCAGACAGCAAGGTCGGCAGACGGCGGTGACCGTCTGCAGGAGAGGCTGCTTGGAGGTTGCCGAAAGGACCGTGGACGGGTGGTGGCCCGGCGGTACCGGAGCGGTATACGAAGAGAAGCCAGCACCATTGGCAGGGGCCTTTCGGATCCCGGCAAGGCTAGGAGTCGCCGTGAATTTGCCAAATCCGTCAGTGAAGGGGACCTCTGGGTCTCCCAGCAACCAAGTCCCGATTGAAGGCAACAGTCCAACCGTTAGAGAGAGACACCGCCACCGCCAAGGCACCAGTTTCTCAGGGCCAGCGCCTGCGGGCAAAGAGGGGCTCCTCCGGCACATATACAAGCCGGGGAGCGGGTTACCGGTGGAAACCCATCGCTACCAACATAGACTTAGGTGCCGGAAAAGGGACCATCACCGTCAACTACTGGGGAAAAGCAACAGCAGCCCTCCGTGGGAACCGTCTTTCCAGCCGTGTGTTTTACCGAGAACTGTGTCCCCGTCTCAGGCTGAGTGAGTACCACAGTGCCGTGAGGCACAGCGCTGCCCCCGCGTCCCTGCACCCCACCAAGCCCTGCACCGGCCCCGCCATCCCTCATCCCCCAACTCATCACTGGGCCCCGGGACGACCACCCCCTACCCACGGAGGGGAGAACCAACAACTTTGCTGCTCCCTGTCACCGCTCCCGGGATCCCCATACAGAGCAGCGGTGGTGTCCATACAATCACCACAACCGTGGGTGGCGTCACGGACAATAAACAATCCCAAAAACCAATCCCCTTTCACTCACGGGCAAGGAGCGCCGCTCGAGTCCCCGGGATCCGGCCCATCGCTCGAGCCACCGAGCAGCAGCAGGTCGCAGCAGCAGCGGCAGCCGGACCCGAGCAGTGGGAGAGCGCAGCGTCCCCTCCTCCACCCGCGACAAGGTCGTCCCAGGTAGTCACACACACACACCCCCTCCCTGAGTGGGTGACAGCAGCCAACCAGGAAACCCTTGTCACCACCCTCCAGGTTTGATGTCCACACCAGGGGGCGGAGCCAGGTGGTTGGCTCTGCCCACAGAGGAGTTCACAGGCCTGGAGGCGGGAAAAAGACACAAGTTCTAGAGCATTACCTATACATGGCCTCTAATTCTCAAAGGCAGATTCCTGATATAATTCAATTGCAACCTATAAAAGACTCTGGAATCTTAGTTTTAATATTCAAAAAAGTAGAAGTTTATTATTACAAAAAGTGCTCGTGCAAATATTATACAAAATTCATTATACATAGGATGAAATTTGGAATATTAGGAGGGATGTATGACCGCACTAAAGGGAATAGTGCAACTCCGGTGGCAATTACACTGTCTGGACCAGTTAGCCTACAGTAATGTCCTATATACAAATGGACATGTAGTAAATAGGCATATTCTAACGGCATAGGAATTTCAATAAGTGGGGCATAGTATATGTATAGATCTTTAGTTTTCTAATGGCATGCTATTGATTGAGTTACTATTAATTATATTATATCATGTGGAGGTACCCCTCGTGGCCACAATGGTCAAGATCAGTCCATACCACATATGTGTTATCCTGTAATATGTATGGGATTAATTGCCTGCATCAATAGCTTCCATTAACAGTTTTCCCCCATAAATAAGTCAATTTACCTGTAGCCATAGTAAACAGTAAAGGTCCTGTGTAATGCCAACGATTGCACCTGCCCCAACCTAGACGCGCGTTTCACCGCACTGCCGGTTTCATCAGGAGGTATGTGCCATACTTGTTATGGTTACTTTATATAGCACCCATGATTTGATCCAGGTGCAAATTTCCCATCCGACATTTCGGCATGTATAACTAAGTGACGCGCATCTTGTGCGCAAGTCGCCCATCGAGCGCGCCATACGTCACATGACCGCGAGTCACGCGGCCTGTGAACACGTGACGTGAAATCGATGTAAAAGGCTGGATGAGTTATCCAGATGCACGTTCCCCATCCGGTATATGGGCGCACGTGACCGCGTGATGCGCATCCTGTGCGCGAGTCGCTTGTCGAGCGTGTCACACGTCACATGACCGCGATTACGCGGCCAGCGAGCGCGCGGCACGGAGCCGGCACGAAAGACCGGATGTATCATCCGGTCTCCATGTCAACTCTCTCTGTCAGCGAGTCACGCCCAGGAAATGCACAGCGCACCCAGCCACTGCGTCCCCCCGGACCGGTTAGTACCTGGATCAGATCATGTTCAATAAATCATATGTTACAGTAATGGGCACTGAATGGTCAAATTTTAACAGTTATTTAGAAGTCTTTACATGTAAATTCATACACTATGCAAAGAACATTTACACATACAGTCATATATAAAATAGCATTATTCATATCAGAGCATAATTTACTTATAGTGACATAAATAATCCTCATGTACATCTTACATATGTATATATATGCTAATATATATTCTCTCAGATCCTGATGAACATTTATAAAGTAATAAATACATTTGTCCCAAATATTACTATTTCGTAACTTTCTTCATTCATATGAGCTTGCATTTTTGTACTGTTGTTCATATTTCCCATATGATGAGTCCATATGTTCAGGATACTAGTTATTCCTTATCAATGTCCGTCACCTTTATGGTGCTATAAACTGGAACACAAACAAACAAGAAGGGAAAGAACAGGGAAAATTAAAATTCTGTATAATGAGAAAGTGTATATTCTTAAAATTCGCGCTATACAGGCAAGAAGGGCTTAAAGCTCAAGGATTCATTTAGCCCCCTTGGGGTCATAGTGTCAAGCACCACTATCCATTTAGTTTCTTTCTTCAAAAGTTCATTGTTATAGTTTCCACCTCTGGCTCCCAAACTCACATGGTCAATACCTTTTACTTTAAAACTGATGGGGTTGCATTTATGGTGGGTAAAAAAATGCCTTGGTATGGTTTTTAGTTCTTTTATGTCTTTGCATCCTTTGGCATTAATAATGTCTCGGATGTGCTCTAAGGTTCTAACCTTCAGCTGTCTCGTAGTCATGCCAATATATATCATATTGCATGAGCAACTTGCATGGTAAATCACCATTTCGGTCTTACAGGTTATATTGAATGTGATGGAATAACTTCTTGTATTTCCCGTATTTTCAAAGGTGGTACATCTTTGCACATATCTACATGCCGAGCAATTCCCACATTTAAAACATCCCCACTTGGGTCCCCTTTGACTAAATGGGTTGCTGATTGGAGGGACATAGTGACTTCGGGTCAGTATATCCTTTAGATTTTTTGATCTGCGCCAGGTCATTGACGGATGCAACGTCAAATGCCTGGCCAGATCATTTTCTGCCAGAAGTATCTGCCAGTGTCTCTGAAAAATTGTTTTGATGTCATGCCATCGGCTGTTAAATTCCGTGATAAATCTCACAGGTTGCAGCTCCCTACTTTTATTCTGAGTTGTCAAGAGGGTTTCACGATTACTTTTCGCTGCTCTAATGTATCCTAATCTGATGTTTTTGGATTTATATCCTCTTTCAGCCAAGTTTCTACTCAAAAGTGAGGCTTGATTTTCAAAGTCTCCTGCTCTGGAGCATATTCTCCGCATTCGCAGGAATTGCCCTGTAGGTACTGCTTTTATAGTCTGAGGGTGATGGGAAGAGGATGCATGCAGCAGTGTGTTTGTAGCCGTCATCTTTCTGAATACATCCGTAATTATATGTCCCTCCTTATTTCTCATGATTTGAACATCCAAGAATTCCACCCTCCAATAGTCATACTTCGATGTTAATTTAATATTTAAATCGTTCCTATTCAAATTTTGCAGAAACGTCTCCAGGGATGCCTCAGAACCCTGCCATACAAACAGAACATCGTCTATATATCTATACCATGAAACCACTGCATCAAACCCCTCTACGGACTGAACCACATCTCGTTCCCACAGCCCCAGGAAAAGATTAGCATATGAGGGCGCACAAGTCGCCCCCATTGCCACTCCCTGGAGCTGTAGGTAGTAACGATCTTTAAAAATAAAGTAGTTATGAGTCAAAACAAAATTTAAATGTTCCATAACAAATTCTACTAATTCATTATCCATATTTGTCATTCGCAGAAAGGTTTTGCATGCAGTGGTTCCATGGTTGTGAGCAATAGATGTATACAGCGCCTCGACATCACATGTAACCAATATCATGTCTGGATCTAATTGAATGCTGTCGAGGCGCTTGAGTATATCTGTGGTGTCTCTGATGTGTGAAGGCAGGGTCCCGACACATCCCTGGAGATAGAAATCTATAAATCTGCATATTTTTTCATTTAACCCCCCAATCCCAGATAGTATTGGGCGTCCCGGGGGGTTGTCTCTATTTTTATGGACTTTTGGGGTAATGTAAAAGGTTGGTATTCTTGGAGATTCTGTCATGACTCATGAGCCCATCCCTCATCTTGGCTGAAATGGTTCCTTTTCTAAAGCCCCTTTCAATAATTTCATCCAATATCTTTTTGTATTGTATGGTGGGGTTGCTATCTAATTTTTTATAGCAAACTGGTGATTTTAATTGCCGTAGGGCCTCACCCTCATACATATCTACAGGCCATATCACAAGGTTTCCCCCTTTGTCGGCTGCCTTTATAACTATGTTTTTCATATTCTTTAATTCTTTTATTGCCTCTCTTTCCTTATATGTCAAATTATAATTTATTGCTTTTTCTGGAATTAAACATAGATCCTTTCTTACCAGTTCGACAAAAATGTCCACATTTGGACTCAAGCCATGAGGGGGAAACACTTGTGATCGGCCATGCAGGTGCGTAGGAAAGCGTGCTCTAGTGACATCATCAGGTTCTTGCTGTTTGTCCAACAGAGTTTCAAGGTCTGAAAGTGCTTGTTGTTCCCTAAAAGTGGAGAAATGTTTATCATCATTACATGAAAAGAATTTTTTAAATCTGAGTTTTCTGGCAAATAGTTCTAAATCTTTAACCAGTGTAAAGTGGTCAAATTTAGCTGTAGGGGCAAATGTTAGTCCTTTTTCTAAGACATTAGTCTGGTGTGTTGTAAGAGTTATGTCAGACAAATTGATTACCTTTAATTTGTCTTGGGTATGTATCCCCACTTTTTCTGGTTCCTTAATGTTTTTCTGGAACTTGCTGAAGTTGTGGCATCGGGTTGGGGGCCGTGTTTCAAGCCGTCTCCCTTCCCTTGCCGCCTGGCTAAAAAATGCTCGCCACATATTTCTTCAGAAACACTTGATGTAATGGATGATGAACATGAATTTCGTCCCCTTTTGTTCTTGTTTTTCTGATTGTTATTATACCACCTGTAGGCTTTTTTATTACGATAGTCTAATTGATCTCACTGGTATTTTTTAATTTTTCTCTCCTGAACCTCCTTCTCACGCTTGTTAATCTCAAGATCTACTTCTTTGTCAAATTTGGAGTGTTCCTCTGTGGTAAGATTTTCCTGAACTTGAATTTTATAATTATCAATCTCCTTTTCCACTGCTTCTATGTTTTTTTTATCAAGCCCTATCAGCAACTCAATAAGTGTACGGGAACATTTGTTTAATGCTTCCTCCCACCTGTCTATGAACAATTGGTCTGAGATTTCTGTGGTAGGGAACACCTGTATTCTCAGGCCACTTGGAATGATGTTTTTTTGAAGATAATTTTCAAGTGATGCTTTGTTCCACCATAAACGAGTGCGCTTTTTAAGCGAATCTTTAACCTTAAGCTTTAAGTCCCTAACATTGCATGTATCCTGTTCTACGGCACCTCCCTCACCAAATAATGATCCTATCTGACTAATCCACGTTTTATCACGTTTTCTATAATCCATGGAGTTAGTAGCTGAGGCATCTGAAAATACAGAAATATAACAATATCACATTACCTATACATGGCCTCTAATTCTCAAAGGCAGATTCCTGATATAATTCAATTGCAACCTATAAAAGACTCTGGAATCTTAGTTTTAATATTCAAAAAAGTAGAAGTTTATTATTACAAAAAGTGCTCGTGCAAATATTATATAAAATTCATTATACATAGGATGAAATTTGGAATATTAGGAGGTTCTAGAGCAGTGTGAAGAGTAACCTTGACAGTGAAGGAGGGAGGACGAGTTTAAGGGCAGACCTGTGACCAGGCCTGCCAACAGTCTACTCAGGTGGCTGGGTCGGAGCCCAGTCACCTTTGGCAAGGAGGCAGACGGTGGTGGCCGCCTGCAGGAGCTGGGATTACAGCCAGTGGAACCGTAGGGACCGGGGTCAAGCGGTGGCCCGCCGGTACCGAACCAGGGAACCGATTGGAAACCGGAGCACCAGGAAGGGTACTCAGACCCAGTACAAAGCCCTGACTGGACTTAAGGACCTATCCCACACAAGACCCGTTAGAAGACATCAGCCCAACCATACAGGGTAAAGCCACCGCCAAGGCATAGAGACCCAAAGGGCCAGCGTCTGCAGGCAAACAGGGCTGTTCCGACAATCAGCAAGCCGGAGAGCGGACTACCGTTGCTTAGGCATAGGAGTCAAACATTCATATAACAAGGTGCAGGAGAAAGGCGGAAACCACCAACCGTTCAGGGAGAAGCTGCACCCGGCTGCGGGCCTCGTTCATCATCCCGTTTGGTTTACCAGAGACTCCAGTATATCGTGTCATCGTGAGTACACCGTTGCCTTCGGGCCACGCACCGCGCCGCACTGCACCAGCATACGCTCGCACCCGCTCCCACGCCTCCGCACCTCCCCCGGGCCTATCACTCCCCTACCCACGGAGGGGTCAACACCAAGCTGCGCAACACCATCCCCGGGAGGCCTAGTTAACGGCAGCGGTGGTGTCCATCTATTCACCACAACCCGTGGGTGGCGTCACGAACTTACATCCCAAACCAAATCACCGTGGCCCCGGCCGTGGAACTCCCCGTCAAGTCCCTGCGTGTTGCACCACCCCCCTTGCAGAGCGACGTGACCCCCGGGTCCGTGAGGAGCTCGAGCCACCACTCACCGTGCGAGCACTGATCCGAGCGGCTCGGCGGTCGCAGCCAAGCCCGCGGGGCGGTACACATCGACTCTTCTGGCGTCTGCGAACAGGATAGAGCCGTCCAATTACCTGTGGAAGTGCGCCTTGGAATTGTCGTTAGCGGCGTCCCGCTGAAAAATTGCAGAATCCGCCATCTTGGGAGCGAAAAGTTCCTGCCCGAGCCGTCTTCCCTGAGCAGAAAGGGAGCGAAAAGCGAAGTCCCGCCCCCTGAGAGCAGAGCGGTGCAGAAAGCAAGTAGAGTGCCCGGAAAAGACCGAGGGGGGAGCGGGTGAAGATCTGCGGCATGTAACTGATGCCGTGAAGTGCAGGGACACCAGGACTCTGCCGGAACCCGTTCCTGGACACCAATGCGGAAGGATGTGTCGGAAGATCCAGGCCCAAGTCCACTTCATGCTGACGAAGTGGACGTCAGGGATGAAGGGCCTGGCTGTGGCTGTCCGGGCGTGCGATGCGGAGATGATCTCGGAGGAGCGGGTAAACAGTGACCCACGCCTCTATGTCCCCCAGGGATCGGCCACTGCGGCTGAGGGACCCGGCCTGCTCCCGTCCGCCACATCGTCTCCCTCGTCGCCCGTGTCCGCAGCCAACGCCCCAACTGACCCGCTGCAACAGTCCGTGGCAGCGGAGCTCGTACCACCTACGGGGGAGGACCCAGTTACTGTGCCCTCAGGCCTTACCGTCACCATCGTTCCAGCACCGCCGACGACATCCCATCTCGCCCCGAGCATGGCCGCAACAGAGATGTCAACGGCTCCGGCAATCCGCCCGGCTGCACCGGAGGTGACCCTCGCCCAGAAGCCCAGACACCCGGCCTCGGCTGAGGCACGGCGGGGACGCAGCTGCCAAGCAACAGAGCAGGCCACATCACAGCGGGGTCCCTCATTACCGAACGTGCCGGTCGTAGCCGGCACGGAGGGACTCCAGCTGGGCCCGTCCCCCACACAGGTTGATCCAGAGCAGGCCACTGATCGGTGTGGCCCACGGCAGTTTGAGAGGCTGGTAGTAGCCAGCGCAGAGGCCACACAAGTGGTCCTGGCTCCTGGGCAGGAGAGCGGATGTGCATGCCCGCGTTTATTCTGAAGAAAGTTGAACAGTCCCCGTTGGGACCATACTGCCTGTCCCTGTTGGAACTTTGTTTTTCCAACCAAGGTGGCTGGGTTGGAGCCCAGTCACCTTTGGCAAGGAGGCAGACGATGGTGGCCGCCTGCAGGAGCTGGTATTACAGCCGGTGGAACCATAGGGACCGGGGTCGGGCGGTGGCCCGCCGGTACCAAACCGGGGAACCAATTGGAAACCGGAGCACCAAGAGGGGTACTCAGACCCAGTACAAAGCCCTGAACCGACAGGGCCGAGTCAAATCAACTGATTGAGGACTGGACTTAAGGACCTATCCCACACAAGGCCTGTTAGAAGACATCAGCCCAACCATACAGGGTAAAGCCACCGCCAAGGCATAGAGACCCAAAGGGCCAGCGTCTGCAGGCAAACAGGGCTCTTCCGACAATCATAGTTATCATTATATAATCATTATCGTGTCATCGTGAGTACACCAGTGCCTTCGGGCCACGCACCGCGCCGCACTGCACCAGCATGCGCTCGCACCTGCTCCCACGCCTCCGCACCTCCCCCGGGCCCATCACTCCCCTACCCACGGAGGGGTCAACACCAAGCTGCGCAACACCGTCCCCGGGAGGCCTAGTTAACGGCAGCGGTGGTGTCCATCTATTCACCACAACTTGTGGGTGGCGTCACGAACTTACATCCCAAACCAAACCACTGCGGCCCCGGCCGTGGAACTCCCCGTCAAGTCCCTGCGTGTAGCGCCAACCCCCTTGCAGAGTGACGTGACCCCCGGGTCTGTGAGGAGCTCGAGCCACCACCCACCATACGAGCATGGATCCGAGCGGCTCGGCGGTCGCAGCCGAGCCCGCGGGGTGGTACAGACACCATGCCCGTGCCATACCTGTGCCATACCTGCAGTGGATGCCACACCTGTGCCACACTCGTGCTATACCTGCTGTGGACTCCACACCTGGGTCATACCTGCTGTGACGTCGCATCGGTACTATCTCTGTTGTGCCTCATCAGGAAACACCGGCATCAGACGTCTAAGAGACTGCACCTGGCCTTTTAGAGACTATCGCTTCTGGTCCCTGGCTGCCGTGCATTTAGGCCCTTTAGGGAAACCACCACACAGTCCCTGTATAGAGGTTCGCTGCTGGTTGCTTCCTCAAGGGAGTCCGGTGCACGGTCCAGTGGGTCCACCCTCAGATGCTCGCCAACCTTCGGTGAGCGTAACAGCCAGGATGCACTCCGTGAGACCCGGTGACGTCATTAACGCTGATTACTACTCTTGCTGGGTCACACTGAGGGCAGCGCAAGACCTGGAATGTCTGATTAGTGATTAGGTCATTAACTTGGTAATGTCACCGCTCTTCAGACATTTTTTTTTCTGTCCAGAAAACAAATTTGAATTGGTGTTATTTAAATCTATCATACCAAGAGAGAAAAAAATGCATGCGTCAAAAACGCATACAAAAATACAAAGAAAAACGCAAGTGAGCTTAAGTGCGGGATTTATGCTGAAATTCAGCTGCATGAAAACTCAATCAACACTCATCGTTGGAATGTGCTCTTAAGCGGGCTTTACACGCTACGATATCGTTAATGAATTATCATCGGGGTCACGTTGCTTGTGACGCACATCCGGCGTCATTAACGATATCGTAGCGTGTAACAGTTATGTGCGACCTAAAACGATTGCAAAAGCGGCAAAAATAGTTTGCTGCGGAGAGGTCGTCCTAAAACAAAAAATCGTTTACCTCTCATTAGCGATGTTGTTCCTCGTGTTCCTATATGTGACATCTCCTTACCTGCCTCCATTGGCTATGCGGAAGGAAGGAGGTGGGCGGGATGTTACGTCCCGCTCATCTCCACCCCTCTGCTTCTATTGGACAGCTGCCGTGTGACGTCGCTGTGACGCCGCACGACCCGCCACCTTAGAAAGGAGGCGGATCGCCGGCCAGAGCGACGTTGCCGGACAGGTAAGTCCATGTGACGGGGGTAAGCGAGGTTGTGCGTGACAGGCAGCGATTTGCCCGTGTTGCACAACCGACAGGGGCGGGTACAATCGATTGCGATCTCGCTAGCGAGATCGCAGCGTGTAAAGCCCGCTTTAGAGTTAATTCTTATAGAATTACTAATAAATATTTGACATTGGATTGTTTCATAATAGAGAAAGAAAGTACACGAGAAAAGCTAAAGAAATATTGGATTGAACATTTCATTAAAAATCAGAGTCTCGCCAAATGAGCTTCCGTAGAAGATGTTTCATACAATTTCTTGTCTGTGTCAACTATGATAGCAAGTCAGTTGCAGCATCTGTCATTTGCCTCTCAAAAAAATGTAGGTTGAACTATGTGACCTCTGACACAACTGGATGAAACAACTTAAAGGGAACCTGTCAGGTCCAATATGCACCCAGAACCACGAGCAGTTCTCGGTCCATATTAGTGATTCCTGCTTAGGCTGCTTTCACACTACGTTTTTTTAACATGCATCCTGAACGTTTTTTTAATGCAAAAACGGATAAAGTGCAAATGCGTTTTGATTTCAATGCATTTGCAATGGACTCGGGTCAACATGCGTTCACATGCGTTTGCGTGCGTTATAGTGAGGATCCAGCGACTTGCAGTTTTTTAACATTTTTCAAAAACGCTACTTGTAGTGTTTTTGAGCTGTGTCCAAATACTGCAAATTGCTGGATCCTGCCTATACTGTACGCAAACGCATGTGAACGCTGGCATGCTGATAGACAGGATTCTGCTTGCTCTACTGAGCATGCACAGAAACCAGCCTCGGGTGATCAGTCCCTCTGTCCCCCTCCCTCTCTCCCCCCTCCCTCTCCCCCCCTCCCTCTCCTCTCTCTCTCCCCCGCCTGAGAGCTGCGGACACTGGTAACCAAGATAAATATCGGGTAACCAAGCAAAGCACTTCTCTTAGTTACCCAATGTTTACGTTGGTTACGTGTGCAGAGAGCAGGCAGCCCTGCTCATAGCACCTGCGGATGCTCGTAACCAAGGTAAGTATCGGGTATCCAAGCAAGTTACCCGATGTTTACCTTGGTTATAAGCCTCTGCAGCTGTCAGAAGCCAGCTCCCAGTCTATCACGTTCAGTTCCACTGACTCCCGATCACATGACTCCAATGCCCATCCCATAAACTTAAAATGACAGGATCCTGCAAAATAACACATGCGTTTGCATGCTTTTTTGGCTGTAAAAGCAGGATCAGCTTTTACAGCAAAAAAACGTTCATGACGCATGTTAAAAAAACGTAGTGTGAAAGCAGCCTTAACCGGCCCTGTATACACTAGTATAAATAAAAAGATCTTTAGATTGTTTGTTATATGCTCATGGAGCATGAATGATTATTAGCAGAAATAACAACAAACAGTTTAACTGTAACAACTGCTGGAATAGCCTTGTTCCGCTACCACAGCTGCATCTGGGAACCGATCCCGGCTCTCTGGCTGGCTTGGCGGAGGCTCTGCTTCTCATGCAGATCACGGGCTCTCACCTGCTGCTCCTGGACCAGCTGCCAGATGGTGACTTGGCAGGCCTCCTAGTTCACAGCAGCCCTCTGTGCCGCAGCGGCCATACCAGACTCCCTCTCAAACCTGATGCTCCCCGAACCCGGATAACCTGCATCCGGTTTACCGTTAGCGGGCTCCAGGTCAGGCTGGTCACCGACACCTCATCTTGTGGTCGTCGGGTTTCCCAGGGCTGTGTTCCGCAGCCTAGCTAGGTCCGGTCTGGTCATGGACGGTGGTATTGCGGCCTGGTCTGGTCTGGCTGTGGACGGAGGCACCGCGGCCCGGTCTGGGCTGGCTGCGGTTTGAGGATCCGGTGTTACCGGTGGGTCAGTGGGCATGGGTGTTGCTGGTTCCGTGACCGTGGGGCTAGTGGGGCTGAGGATGATGCCTTGCTTACTGGCTCCTGGTGCCGCTCATCATTCAGGACCCGTTCTGCTTGGGTCTGCACCATCACCACTACCCCCATTATCTCCCTGCGCCAGTCCAGAATCTGCTGAATCATCTGCAGCCGCATCCGAAGACACAGCAGATCCAGCTCCGCTTCAAGCCAGGACAGGATTCCGCGGGCTGGAGGAACAGACGTCTTGTTTCGTGCTGGTCTGCAGATTCAGTGTTGAAGGGCTGGTGTCGCTTCCACATACCAGGGTGCATTCTGCCGGTCCCCTTCCGGCCTCTTGCAGCCAGTTTCACTTTTGCATGTTACCACTCCCAGGGAGCAGGGTCAGCTTTTCGCGCTCTTTTGGCCACAGTGATGGTGCAGCAAATTTTTCAGCATTCAAGATGGCGACAGTCGTTACACAAACAGTCCATTAAATACAGTTCTTAAGGCACATGTCACACGTGTTAATGAGCCTTGTCCGTATCCTGTTCGTGATGCCAGAAAAAGGGGTTGTAGCGCCCAGAGAAGGGGGTACTCGGTCCCGGGCGGTAACAAATGGGAATGTCACTCTGGTGGCCATTGCCCGGTCCCATGCTATGGGCCCCTTTTGTTAATGCGGGGTATTTACAGGGGAGATAAGAGTTTTTGTCATATGACACCACCTACGGGTTACGGTTAGGGATGGAGAACTGCCGCTACTTAATGTAGGTACTCCCAGGGTTGGTGGTAGTGGCAGCTGTGATGGTAGGCCCTCCGCAGGTAGAGCTGTGCCTGGGAGATGTAGTGGGGCAATAATGGAGACCACACCAGGTTGTCTTTAACAGTCTCTACTCACTGTGGACCCAGGGGTTGCTGGCTCAGGTCCCAGGAGGACCAGTGCCAATGTAGTGACCCAAGTTGCTCTGTCCCCGGCACTCTCTGTAGATTGAGTCTCCATAGTGTGGAGCGTTTGGGGACCCCGACTGTCCATTTTGGGGTACAGTCTCCTTCTTCATACAGCGGCCAGTGTGGACCCTGCGGGGAGGTAAGTGTCCGAACCCCAATCGTAATTTACTGCTGATGCCCCCGGATTATTGGTTCGGTGAAGCCCGTGGAGGTGTCCTCACCGGGCAGGTATTTGCTAAACAGTCTAAAACTTGCGCTTGACCTAGGGCCCTGTGCCCCGCGCATGCTCCGGTCCCAGCGGTATCTCGGTACCCATCCTGGCGACCTCTCTCCTGTGCCCCCCCAGGGTCACAATTACACGGACCCAGCTCAGGCACATCCACACACCTCTCCATTGTGCTACTCCACTCTCGACTACTCTGACTGCAGACTGACTGACCCCTCCCACCAGGCTGGCTATACCCAGGGACTCGTTCCCATGGCGACCATCCCCTTATGTGGTTAACTATCTATGCCCAGTGTGGAGAGGAAAACTAGGATTTAGATTGTGTTTGGATGAAATTGGTACTCTGGTACTGGTTCTCTAGGTCCCAGGGGGTAGGTCCTGCATCCACAAGAGGATGCAGTTCCCTGTAGTGCCCTGAGGGTTTCAAGGGCGCTACAAAAGTCTCCTGTAATCACAGGCTGTGGGGGAGCCTCTCACATTCACTCCCTTCCTATATACTGTATGCAGGCTGGACACTTCCTTTAATGCCAGCTATAGCTTCTGTATACTGGTCTGGTGAGGCATTGTGATCCAAGAACCCACTGCTTCTCACTATCCTGTAGTTACATTGTGACTGATTTCTCTTTTGTTCATTCACTTTAAAGTTTGTTAATTGATAAAAATAAAGTATTAACATTTGTATTTTTTTTCAAGCTTTCTTACTTTGCAGCATTTTTTTCACACCTTCCTACAACCTTTGCACACTGTAAATTTATATTTAAATGGGTTATCCACTACTTGGAAACCCCTTCTCAATTGCTAAATTTCAACTTATAAAATAACAACAACTTAGGCTATGTGCGCACTAGAGATGTGAAGTTTCTCGAGAAAATCTTCTCGAGAAACTTCTGGGAGTGAAGAATTGCTGACCTCCGGAACAAATCCGCGGCAAAACCGCATGCGGATTTGCCGCGGATTAGCCGCGGATTTACCGCGGATTTGCCGCGATTTGCCCGCGGGTGGTTCCCTGCGGATTTTTGCAGTCTGTACTGCAGAAATCCGCGAGATACCTGCGGATTTAATGGACATGTTCATTTTCTCAAGAAAGTTTCTCGAGAAATTTTCCTCAAGAAACTTTCTTGAGAAAAATCCGCACCAGTGCGCACAGCTTTTTTTTTTTCTCATAGAATTTCATGGGAAATGTCTGCACAAAGATTGCAGACATTTCTCAAGAAATTTCCGCGGCAAATCCGCGGGTAAATCCGCGGGTATTTTGCTCTAGTGCGCACATAGCCTTATACACACCTCATGTGTCAGCACCATTACAGTGATAATGGCACTGGCTGTCATGGGGCTTGAGTGAACATGTAACATGAGCCCTACAGCCAATCAGTGACCCAGTCACTTTCACTTCAGTCAGAAGTCAGAGAGAAGTAGCACACTCTCACTTCTTCTGGGTGTCAGTTTCGTCTGAAGAAAGTGAGAGTCAAGTGGATGCTGATTGGCAGCGGGTCTCGCGTTCCATAACAATATCATGCAAGCCCGGCATAGCCAATGCCATTATCGCGAAAATGGCGTCAGCACTGAAGGTGAGTGTAGACTGTTGTTATTATATAAAGAGGAATATAGCAAATTAGAAGGGGTTATCTAAAGAGTGTCTTATCCCTGTAAATCACACATCAGATATCAAATTGAAGGATTCAAATTAAAAATCGTTACTGATATAAACTGTGTAATGGTTGACAACTAAATGACAATCAATGGTCAGTGGGAATTAAAATCAACAACCAAGGGCTGGATGCCAAAGCAAAAAAACAACCTCTACTCAAAAATATTATGTATTGCAAAGTGTGCACAGTACCAACATTCTAAGCTGTACTATTGAAAAAATGAGATTTTTGGCAAAAAATTGCAATTTTTCGAGCCACCCCGCCAACGTTACGGCAAATCTCCTGGGGCAGTCCTAACACTAAAATATTTTTATTTAAAGTGTGCCATGCGGCCTCACATATGCAAAAATAGGACTGCACAGCATGTACCTGGTGTCTTCAGTCACCGTCTCCATGACTGATTCATGGTTGTGGGCGGGACAGGCCCGAGCACATGCTGCTTAGAATAAATAGCCAGTGGACGGGGCTGGATGGCATGTGTGAACAGCCACCAACCGCCAAAAATCAGGACAGATGGAAAAATAAAAATGAGGTGCACTGCAAGATGGGGACCAACCGAAAACCTATATTTTTGTTATATAGGTTTTCGGTTGGTGCACCTCATTTTTATTTTTCCATCTGTCTTGATTTTTGGCGGTAGAGGTTTTTTATGTTGTTTTTTCTTGTTATATAGGTTTTCGGTTGGTCCCCATCTTGCAGTGCACCTCATTTTTATTTTTCCATCTGTCCTGATTTTTGGCGGTTGGTGGCTGTTCACACATGCCATCCAGCCCCGTCCACTGGCTATTTATTCTAAGCAGCATGTGCTCGGGCCTGTCCCGCCCACAACCATGAATCAGTCACGGAGACGCGCTTCCTGCTCGGCGGTCCTTCCAGCTTCCTGCGATTCGGAACGCTGCCTCCGGCTCCTCTGCATCCTGTCCCCAGCCTGCTGTGCTTGCCTCTGGCTCCCAGGCTTCGCGCATGCGCATTAGGGAGCGGGAACGCTCATTCACCTTTTCTTAAAGGGCCAGATCCCTGGAACAGGATATGGCTGATTGCAGGTGCAGGGTATAAAAGACTTCCTGTTACATACGGGCGGTAATGTTCAACAAGTTCTCTCAGCTTAGTATCTTGTGATAGTGTTCAAGCCCTCTGTGTTCTGTTCCTGGATTAACCCTGTCTCTATCCTCAGAACCTGACGCCCGGTGTGTGCCACAGCTGGTCCGGCTCCCTGGAGATTCCCCGGTGTCCGTTTGCAGTGGACCTCTCCATCGTCCCTCTGCTTAACTTCGCCACCGGCTCCGGATTACTTCTGAAGTCTCCAGCCTGCACTCATCGCTGATCCCGGACTCCGCCTGCTGTCTTCACCCGGCTCCGGTCATCCGTTCCGATTCCCTCCGGTCCGAATGTCATCATGGGACTGGCCTCAGTATTCCCTCCGGACTTTCCAAGGATGCTCCCGGTATCCCACCTGTGTTCTGGCCACTGTGCATCTAGGCCCTCTGGGGTGGTCGCCAGACAGTCCCTGTATAGGGGGTTCACACCTGGTGGCCTCCCTGGGGGAGTCCGGTGCACGGCCCAGTGGGTCCACTCCTGGAGTGAACGTAACAGAGGCACAGACACCACTGGGGGGTACACAGCAATGGGGGTGGTTCACATCATGGGGGAACACAACACTGGGGGTAATACACAGCCATGGGAGGGCACACAGCAATGGGGGGCTGCACACAGCACTAGGGGGGCTGCACACAGCACTGGGGACGCACACAGCACTGGCGGAGTACACAGCACTGGGGGGCACACAGCACTGGGGTGGTTCATGGCACTAGGGGAGAACAGAGTACTAAGTGGAGGGGACAGCACTAGGATGGGCACAGCACTTGCGGAGCACAATCATCACTGGAGGGAACACAAACTTGGGGTGATACACAGCAGGGGGTGGTACAAAGAATTGGGGGGCACATTGCACTAGGGGGGCCGCAAAGCACTGGGTGGCACACAGCACCGTAAAGCAGGCACACAGCACTGGTGGGCGGGCACACAGTGCCGGAGGACGGGCACATACTGCTGGAAGCGGTGAAGCTGATGTGGGACGGAAGCGCAGAGCGCTAAACCTGCCCATAAAGTAAATCCTGAGCATGCTGGCACTAACTTGCGTGAGAACCTATTGGTATGCACAAGCAGCGCATGTGGGGATTTAAAGGACCGGCGGCCGGCAAGACCGCGGCATCAGCTCGAGCACTGCCACCCCCAGGACTCTGCCCAGAGAAAAAGTCATCACTGCCTTAGGTGAACATTGTATTTCTTAAACAATATTTACAAACTATCTAGCCAAACCTTACATATGGGGAATTAGTTCTGTATGATTCAATAGTGAATTGGTGAAGGTTATTGTAAAATGTCACATGGTTTTCAGAAGGTCATATAAAAGACACAACGTCTCTTATCCAATTTAAATTTGCCTGAGGCTTCTGCAGTACACACACCATTATTAGATCATATTAAGTTTTATGAAAATAATGGTTCAGAATAATTGTATTATTCACAAGAGACTTCAATGATAAAAAAAATGAATTTGACTATAGTCTGGTCATCATGTGAAGTACTTGTTCTCTCTTAGTAATAGATATTTAGACTTCTATTTGTTTCTCCAACAAGGTTTCTTTCATATCCGGCTAATCTTTTGCCATTCCTTGCTTGAAATGTTGTTTAGTGTTTTGTTATTAGAAATTCAACCTTTAATTGTTTAATCAATGTGTAGATGGCCTTGTAATTGCATAGAGAGTTCTGCAAACACATGCTAAACTTATGGATCAGGCAGGGGGTTAAAGGGGTTGTCCCACAATCAATTGTTTTTTCCAAAAGCAGAATACATCCTTAACTTCTGAAAGAAAAAAACAACAACATATACATGGTGGTCCAAAAGTAGGTGGACAGAAAATAATAACATTTATTTTGATTTATATATAAAATTATATTTACTAACACAAGCATAACATTGACAATTAAATTTTATTCTGAACAATAATACAAAAGCCCTTACATTTTATCAACGCAGGTGCTCGAACTGTTTTCCATTACAATTTGCACAGCTTTGAAGTCTGCCTCTTTCGCTTCGAAAAACATTTTTGCACAAGTCTCTTTGGGTATTAATTTCTTGAAATACATCTCTTATGTAATTTTTCAAATCACTGACACTTTTTGTTTTTTGACTATAAACTTTGTCCTTGAGTACTCCGTAAAAGAAAAAATCCATTGGGGTCAAGTCTGGTGAACGGCCAATCAAGTGGTCCTCTTCGGCCAATCCATTTATTAGGAAATGTTTCATCAAGATACTCATGGACTACTCTTGAATAATGTGGAGTGGCCCCATCTTGTTGGAAATAAAGGTCATTTGAATTAGGCTGTTGCTGTAATTGGGGAAGAACTTGATTCATTAGAATTTCGAGATACTTATCTCCTGTGACTGTTCCATCAAAAAATGTTGGTCCTAAAACACCAAAACTTGAAATACCACCCCAAACATTGACATCAGGCTCTTTTAGTTGTTGCTCTAATGTTAAATGCATGTTCTCATTATACCAGTAAATACAATTTTGTATGTTAATATGGCCAGATAATTTGAAAGAAGCTTCATCACTCCATGTAATGTTATCTAAAATTACTGGATTTTCTTCAGTTTCGTTAAGCATAATCTCACTAAATTGCAGCCGCCTGTCTGGATCATCCTCCAATAAACCATGAATTAGACGTGGACAATAAGCTTTCCACCCAATAGATTTCAGGATTCGTATGATAGAAGCTCGTGAAATTCCCAATTATAAGGAGACTCTACTGGAGGACAATTTTGGACTCTGAACAAATGTTTCAGCAACAAGTTGTTTATTATTTTTTTGGGTCGACAAGTTTTTGGAGCATTAAGGATTGAGCCAGTGGCATCGAATTTGTCACGAATGCGGTAAATGGTTTGTCTCTTTGGGGCTTGAATACCAAATGTTTCAACCCAATTTGCTCTAACGATTTCAGCATTTTGAGAATTCCAATACTCTTTTTAAATCCATTTTCTTTGATCTGTATTTTAATTATTTGCCATTATGGGTTATCTGAATTATCTGAAAAGAAAACAGATTTGGGGGAGATTTATCTGTGAAAACTGGATCTGTGAAACTGACTCAGTTGCCCTTAGCAACCAATCAGGTTCCACCTTTCATTTTCCAAATAGTCTGTGAAGAATGAAAAGTGGAATCTAATTGGATGCTAAGGGCAACTGAGTCAGTTTCACTTTACACCATGTTTGATAAATCTCCCCCTTCATAACCCTATTACACATACGGTCTGTCACTCTCCCGGTCCGACCACGCCACCCACCACCCGTCGCTTCAACCTCTGGGGTCCCCGCTCCACGCCGAGCCCGCTCTCCTGCTACCTCGTCCTTCCATACCTTTTCCCCGTCAGTCCCGGCCCCGCGCCGCACACTCACTGCAGCCATCTGCGCTCCAGCGTCCTGCCTCTCCTCCTTTAGTCTCAGCTCTGACTTCCGGCTTGTGGTCCTCACATATGCATACTATGCACGCGCGTGCACTCACCTAGACTTAAAGGGCCAGTACAGCTGTCCGGGATATGACTACTAATTAACCTTGACTATTTAAGACTTCCTATTCCCCATGGCCAGTGCTTGTTCAACGCGTCTCTGTAGCTTGTCTTTTGTACCAGTTGTTCAGGTCCCTCTATGCCTGTGCTTTGTGTAACTCTGTCTCTGCTTGCAGATCCTGAGTACCGTTCTGAACACAAACTTCAGCCTGATCCCGTTAACCTGCACCAGTCTCAACTCCTGGACCTCAGCCTGATCCCGTTAACCTGCACCAGTCTCCACTCCTGGACCTCAGCCTGATCCCGCTAACTTGCACCAGTCTCCGCTTCTGGACTTCAGCCTGATCCCGTTAACCTGCACTAGTCTCCGCTTCTGGACTTCTGCCTGATCCCGTTAACCTGTACCTAGTTCAGATCAGATCCTGTATCCATAAGACTCTATATGGTGACTCTTGCTGATGCTGGCTTTCGTGCATCTAGGCCCTCTGCGGTTACGCCCGACAGTCCCTGATTAGGGGTTCGCTCGAGACAGCATCGCAGGGGAGTCCGGTGCATGGTCCAGTGGATCCACTCCCAGGACTATCGTTACACTGTTCAACTACTTTTAGACCTCCTTGTATATGTATACACACATACACGGCCAAAAGTGTTGGCACCCTTGAAATTGTTAAAAAAAATGTAGTATTTCTCCCAGAACATTATTGTAATTACACATGTTTTGCTATGCACTTGTTTATTTTCTTTGTGTGTAATGGAACAACAGAAAAAAAACTGAGAAAAAAAAGGCAAGTTGGACATAATTTCACACAACCCCCAAAAATGTACCAGACAAAATTGTTGGCACCCTACAAAATTGTAATTGACAGACCACTGTATCTTACCTTCTTAGACTCTTTTGTAACAGGGTTGGTACTTCAAAATTGGAGAATGGCTGATGTAGTACCGATATTTAAGAAAGGTAAGAGGGTGGATCAAGGCAACTACCATCCGGTAAGTATGACATCAGTCTGACATCTGTCTGACTTTTGGCATTGGTTTTCCCATATACATATTATACTTGGTACACATATTATATTCGGTTGATCAAGCATTACTGTACATGGAGGAGTTATGAAAGCTGTTGGACGTATGATCATCCGAGCCACAAATACATAATGTGTAGTAAGGTCTTAAGATATGCCTACAGGACCACCGCAGTGGATGCAACTATGAGTGCAGCAAAAGATCCAAAGGCCTTCATGATTTGAAATGGGCTAGCCCACAGGACTTGACCCCAGACGCCAAACCCCATATAAGTCTATGGGGTCCCAAACTTAAGTGCTATAAAATGGCTAGGATGCTGCAAAAGTAAGCAAAACTGGGACTAAAGCAGAACAATCACTTACTGAGTTTTTGCGTGGTTGTCACACCGCTTCCGGGTCCATTCATTAATTCTTATGAATGGTCACTGCATCACGCTCCTACCTTCTGATTAGTTGTAGTCAGACTGTGCACCCTGTGACTCCCCTGGACTATCAGGTCGTCACAGGGTATTGCACAATCTGCCCTCCCGTGCAGTATCCACCTCCTTCTTGGTTTTGGGTCCCTAACTATATTGTGTTGCCTACATCAGCTAATCAAACCCTAGATACACCCTGTACCACACCCACCAAACACACCAGTGGACGGCTTGAGTGGAATAGAGTCGCCCACCTGGGGGGTGGTTGGGAGTGTCAAGAGGAGAGAGTAGAGTCTGGAAGTGATAGAGAGAGGAGGTCAGGAGCAGGGCTCCTACGAAGCAATCTAGGTGGCAGACGGTGGTCTGGGCCTAGAGGAGCTGGACCCTCGGTCGCAGGAGATCGTGGCAAGGGGCACGGCTCTGTCGAGGAGGACAGCCGGCGGCCTTGCACCATCACTGGGCTGGGACCAAGGTACGACGGGGTACGTGGACTCTAGGTCGGGGAGTAGCTTCAGGCAACCCGACAATTTACCCGAGGAGAATGGAGCCTTCAAGATCCGTTCCCACCTGCTCCCAAACCCTGGTACTAGCGCAACAAAGGGAATAGGACTTTCCACTCAAAATAGTCCAGAAAATCCCAAGCATGAACACTGAAAGCAAACTCCCACACTTAGCCATAGTGGGGAGTGGGACCCGTCAGGTTTCATAATACCCGGATCAATGGAGAAGGTCACGGATCACCAGGCAGCACCATTGGGGATGGGACCCGAACTAAGCTCCCCTCAGCGGCAGTGGTATCCAGAACTTTGGTTTATCCAGTTGTTGGTGTCAGCTTAATGGACTGAGTGAGTATGCAAGTGACCCCATTGCATCCAACGGCAATCCCCTACCATCACCGAGCCCTGGGGTATCCCCCTACCTGTGGAGGGTCACAACACCTGGCTGCCCCATCCCATCATCCCCGGGTACTCCCAACTGCAGCGGTGGTACTCCTAATTACCACATACCACGGGTGGCGTCACAAACTCTATAACCTCTCTTGTAAATACCCCTCTTCATTTGAGTGGCCGCACGATCCCCGGATCCGGAGACCCTCGAGCCACAGCGGATACGGATCCAAGCAGCTCGGCTGCTGACACGGGGGCGGCACACCCCCACCCTCTGTGCTGGCCTCTGTGATTAGATGACATCACAGTAACTGTCTGGGTCCATGAAGTGGAGCATAAAAATTAAATAAATAATTTAAAAAAATGGCATATAATTTTTTAAAAATTATTTATTTATTTATTTTTACACTACTATACAGCAAACTAACTGGAACCAATCACAGATGCCTGTGACGTAATCGTGGGATGCCGATGGGTTGTCATGACAGCTGATGGACCCCTGTGTCTGTCATTACGATCCTTCAGTGAACTCTAGTTGCGAGACAGTGATACGAGATTGTGATTTCTGTTATACAGAGCAGTGCTGATTGCAGTTTGAAATCCCCCAAGTGCACTAGGAAATACAGTAAAAAGTTAAAAAAAACTAAGGTTTTAAGAATAAAAAAAGTTGAAAAAACCCCCACAAGTTAAAAACACCCCCCTTTTGGCCCATTGAGAAAAAAAAACAATTAAAAATTAAAAAAATACACATTTGTTAATGCTGCATTCATAAATGTCCCATCTATCAAAATATAAAATAAATTAAGCCAATTAGTAAACACTGAACAGCGTAACAAAAAAAATCAAACCTTTTTTTGGGCTGTCGCAATGTTGCAGTAAAATATAATATGATGTGATCAAAACATTGTATCTACTCCCAAATTGGTATCAGTAAAAATGGCAGCTCAGGGAGCAAGAAAAAAACCATCACTTAGCCCCAGATCCCTTAAAATAAAAATGTTACGATATTCGTAAAATAACGACAAAACCAACATTTTTTTTTACAAGCTTCTGATTTTTGTTTTCACCACTTAAATAAACAAAAAACCTATACATGTTTGGTATGTATTTGTACTGGCTGTGATTATCATAATGTCAGTTCAGTTTTACAATATAGTGAACATAGTTGTTAATGGGAAGTGTTGGATATACAGTATATAATGTATATTTACCGTATATGTATACATACATATATACATATATATATATACATATATACAACAGTAGTTTCCCCCAACCAAAAGCTATGGGGGAAGATTTTGCTTTGGACAAATCATCCGCTCAAAACAGAAAACAACCAGTTGTTCCATTAACTAAGATACATCATAGAATACCGAACACCTGCCAATGCACATGTTTCGGACGTGTACCGCCCCAGCAGCGGTCGAACCGCTCAGATCCGGGTGTCACTACTCGTGGCTCGAGGGTCTCCGGACCCAGGGGCTCAGGGTCACTCCAAAATGTGATGGGGGTTATTTACAGAGGAGTTAGATAGTTTGTGACGCCACCCATGGTGTGCGGTAATAGGGAGCACCGCCGCTGCCGTTGGGCGTACCCAGAGTGATGGAGTGGGGCAGCCAGATGACGTTACCCTGCGCGGGTAGGGAAATGCCCCGGGACCCTGAATGGTGGGATGGATTGCAGGGGGAGCGCAAACTCGCTGATAGCAGGGGTTAATCAGGTACTCACTCAGAAGGAAAGCAGACGCTGATAATGTGGTAAACCAAGTCTCTGGGTGCCTCTGCCCTCTTGGGGGAGCTCATCAGGGTTCCGTCCCCTGCAGTACTGCCTGATGGTCCAGAGTATTCCTCCGTGCACAGAATTTTAGAAGTGTCCAAGTGGCCCGTAAGCTTGGAGCTGTCCGGGCCCTGCTTCCTACTATGGGTATTAGAGGAGCTTGCCCTCAGGAGCTCATGCTCGGGATTTCAGTGAGCTGCTTTGTTTGGAAAGCCCTATCCCTCTCATTGCGCTAGTGCCCCCGATTGCTGAGCATCGTGGGAACAGTCCATAAAGGCCCTGTCCTCCACAGGTTAATTGCAGGGTTGCTTGAAGCCTCTCCCCGACCTAAGATCCAGTACCCCGACGTGCTTTCGGCCCCAGACCAGCTATTGGACTGCAGCTGCCGACCGTCCTCAACTAAGCCAGGCACCCAGTCCCAATATCCCGCGACCGGGTCTCCGACTCCACCGGGTCCAGAGCACCATCTGCAACCCAATCTACTTCTCTCCTGGGAGCTCCAACTCCCAGCTTCCTCGAGCTCCTCACTGCTCGAGGGCTACCACTGAACTGACTCATCACCTCCCACCTCCCTGCCTAACCCCTAAGTGGGCGGCCCTTTTCCAGCTTAGCAGCCCACTGGTGTGCCTGACAGGGTGTGGTGCGAGGTGTGATTGGGATTTTGGATGCTGTTGGAGGCAGTGCTGCAAGTTGGAAACCCAGGACCACGGGGGGTTGAGTCCTGCACTAGGAGATAAAGAGCGTGCCTTACCCTGTGATGACCTGACTAGTCCAGGGGCGTCACATTCCCCCTTGGTTAAATGTAGCTCGTCCCCGAGCTACAGGACATCCAGAGGTTTATTTTGTTAACTGGAAAAGAGAAAAATAACAAGTTTAATGGACAATTTCACTTCCCTCACAGGGGAGGCACATTACTTAAACGTTACATTGTAAAACTCGTAGACTTCATTTTTATTAATAGAACCATGGGAACGCTACCGGTTGTAGCGATAGTTGGTGGCTCAGCCTACTTCACTGCACCTTCCTATGACAGTCCATTCCCAATGTCCCTCTCCCTTCAACCCGCCACCCAAACAACCTGGAGCCCACTGCTTCCTTTTTGGTTCCGTGACAGGCTTGACGTCCTGGAGGCATAAAAGACAACTCTGGTGGGCGCACTGGGTGCAACTATATACAAAAGCACATGTTCATGCTGGCCTCTGCCAGTCCCGCAGCCATGGTCCATATTTAACTTTAAATAATTTGGCAGAAAATCAGGTGACTTTCCCGGATGATCAACATTGTTATAATCAACATTTTCAAATTTTACTTATCATTTTTCAGAACAATAACAAACTTAGAAAAATAACAAAAGAAAACACAGCATTAACATTAGCTAGCCGGGTCCTGTGAACACGACTCCTTGTGGTCACGTACTACGGAAGCTGGCAGGATCTCTTCATTAATCATTACATACTTATTCACTTCCAGGGTGTACCAGCCCCGCTCTCCACAATGCCAGGTGTAGGAAACCATGTCTGCCGTCTCCAGATTCCATCCAGGGTGCCCCCTGGGGAGGTGCTCTGCCACGTCCCGTCAGGACACAAATCCTCCAGCCGTGAGGCCCGCTTCCTTAATGAACCCCCATCCTTCGTTGGGGTCGAAGCGCTCAACTAGACCATGTTACCGTGGCCTTCTGACCCGGAAGGTGGCATTTCTCAGGTGCTCTTTTTCCTGTTTAGTGCGGGCAGTAATCTCCCGTCATCGCTGTTCTCGGGTAGTCATCTCCAGGTGCAGATTTTGTCGTTGTCGTTCCCAGTAGGGGGTGTCAGCGTCCGGCCTTGCCTCCTTTACAGGTATTGGTTGTAAGTGAACTCCTGTGGCTCCAGCAGCCACCGGGATGCTGCGCGATGGTCTCCGCTATGGTGGGTAGAAAAAACGGCTGTTCCGCAGCCGGGGGAGCAGAGTCCGGGTGTCCCGTATTAGGGTACGGGCCTGGTGATGTGGCCGGGTCTGGTCGGGCCGGTGCTAGGGTAACCACTGTCATGGCCTAGTCAGATGGTAGGGTCAGGGGCTCTGCAGCCTGCTCCTCATAAACGGAGACTGGGATGGATTGCAGGGGGAGCGCAGACTTACTGGTAGCAGGGGTTAATCAGGTACTCACTCAGAAGGAAAGCAGACGCTAACAACATGGTAAACCAAGTCTCTGGGTGCCACTTCCCTCTTGGGGGAGGTCTTCAGGGTTCCATCCCCTGCAGTACTGCCTGATGGTCCAGAGCCTGCCTCCATGCATAGAATGTTAGAAGTGTCTAAGTGGCCCGTAAGCTTGGAGCTGTCCAGGCCCCACTCCCTACTATGGGTAGTAGAGGAGCTTGCTCTCAGGAGCTCATGCTTGGGATTTCAGTGAGCTGCTTTGTTTAGAAAGCCCTATCCCTCTCATTGCGCTAGTGCCCCACATCTCTGAGCTTCGTGGGAACAGTCCATAAAGGCCCTGTCCTCCGCAGGTTAATTGCAGGGTTGCTTGAAGCCTCTCCCCGACCTAGGGTCCAGTACCCCGACGTGCTTTCGGCCCCAGACCAGCTATTGGACTGCAGCTGCTGACCGTCCTCCTCAACTAAGTCAGGCAACCAGTCTCCGACTCCTCCGGGTCCAGACCACAATCTGCAACCCAATCTACTTCTCTCCTGGGAGATCCAACTCCCAGCTTCCTCGAGCTCCTCACTGCTCGAGGGCTACCACTGAACTGACTCATCACCTCCCAGCTCCCTGCCTGACCCCTAAGTGGGCGGCCCTATTCCAGCTTAGCAGCCCACTGGTGTGCCTGACAGGGTGTTGTGCGAGGTGTGATTGGGATTTTGGATGCTGCTGGAGGCAGTGCTGCAAGTTGGGAACCCAGAACCATGGGGGTTGAGTCCTGCACTGGGAGATAAAGAGCGTGCAGTACCCTGTGACGACCTGACTAGTCCAGGGGCGTCACACACACGCTACGTCTTAGCCCTTATCCAGGATGAGTTTAAGTCAGTGGATGGGGAAAAATACAATAGACCAAACACTTTATCCCCCTCCCTGGGACTGGTTTTAAGGCATTGCAACATCTGCATCAGGAAAAAAATACACATTACGACATAGCAAGGCACAGGCATTTTATAAAGGAGTCCACGTTTAAGAATAGAATCAAGGATGAGCACATGACATGTCAGATTTAACTAAACTTTTTACAATTATGCTGAAATTTCATGTATATAACCAATTTGGCATACAATTTGTGATTATATATAAATGTAAGATTTATATTGTGTACATTTTATATGTACAATCTTCCTTCAAATGATAAAAAGATCTAGATGTATTTAATCAGTTAAGAGTTCATTTCCCTGCAGTCACGCCTAAATCTAGCAAATCACATTGGATTAAAGGAGGTCAAACTTTTCGGGCCCCCTTGAGACTCTGCCCAGGCTCCACCCCAGCCCCACCTCCAACTAGCTCTGCCTCCACTCCTCAATCCTTTTACAATCCCACTGTCTACTCTGTAAAAACATCACTTCTGCACTCCACTCCCTCCTCCCACCTGTGGTCTGAGTAATTGTCGTGTGACCGATCATTCATTTTCATACTTAAGGGGGCTTTACACGCTACGATATCGTTAATGTTTGGTCGTCGGGGTCAAGTTGTTAGTGACGCACATCCGGCGTCATTAACGATATCGCAGCGTGTGACACTGACCAGCGACCTTAAGCGACCTCAAAAATGGTGAAAATCGTTCACCATGGAGAGGTCGTCCCAAACTCAAAAATCAGTAAGGGTTGTTTATCCAGGTGGTTCATCGTTCATGCGGCAGCACACATCGCTATGTGTGACACCACAGGAGCGAGGACCGTCTCCTTACCTGCCGCCGGCCACAATGCGGAAGGAAGGAGGTGGGTGGGATGTTACGTCCTGCTCATCTCCGCCCCTCCGCTTTGATTGGCCGGCTGCTTAGTGACGTTGCGGTGACGTCGCTGTGATGCCGAACGTCCCTCCCCCTTGAAGGAGGGATTGTTCGGAAGTCACAGCGACGCCACCGACCAGGTAAGTATGTGTGACGCTGCCGTAGCGATAATGTTCGCTACGGCAGCAATCACAAACAATCGCATGCGCGACGGGGGCGGGTACTTACACGCTCGCTATCGCTACAAATTGCTAGCGATATCGCTACCGTGTAAAGCCCCCTTTAGAGTCATATGATGACAAGTTGCTCTTCCTAATTCTTTCGATGTTGAGTGAAAAAAAGAGCGGCAAGAAGAAAAGCTAATTGTCAGATGACCATAAGTATGAAAATCACGACTGGAGTGGCCATGTGATGACTGCTGGAACCAGCAAGCAGAGACGAATCCTGACAGCGAGTATAAAACACACTGTTAGGATTGGACTACAGGGATTCATTTTATAATTAAATGTCTTGTCCAGGTTTGAGATGAACTTCTGAATTCAGGCTTCTGAATTCTCACAGCACTTGCATTGCACACTTTTAGGATTCTGCTATGTCAATGGTGAGAGTGGACAGTCATATGAGCACAAGTATGAGATTTGTATACATTCTGACTAGACTAGACGTGTCCGGCCTCACTCAATTCATTCTAGACGGCACGTGACTCCATGTACGTAAATAGCATAATTGTGGTTTTGTGACCTCCCACTCTCACCATCGGCACCAGAGAATATTGACAGCGTGCAGGGAGTGCGCTGTAAGAACTTAGAAATCTGCAGGCACATAGAGTGACACAGAGTTACTGCAGACTCATTACAAGCTTGGTATGATAAACCCTTTACCGCTCCTAACATTTAAAAACATAGTAAGCCTTAAATTGGCAGATGGCACAATAATTTAATGACATAGCCCTGTATAACGTAATCTTTCAAGTTCTGAACTGTTACATTTGTACAGGATCAGGATTTATAACAGCAAAGGAATACATCAACCGAGAGCCACCAGAGGTACAGAAATTCAACACTAGAGCCCTCCATCAGTACAGAAGCACAATATCAAAAATCAAAACCCTCATCAGTACAGAAATACATCACCATCATACTGTGTCCGCACCCATCCCCCCACTCCTTATGCTGTGTCCACACCCATCCCCCGCACTCCGAATAATGTGGCCGCACCCATCCCCCCTCACTTTTCATATTGTGTCCACACCCATCCCCTCACTTTTCATACTGTGTCTGCACCAAACTCCCTCACTTTTCATACTGTGTCCACACCCATTCCTCCCCACTTCCTTCCCCTACTATGTCCGCACCCATCCCTCCCTTATTTTTCATACTGTCTGCACCCATCCCCTCATCACTTTCCATACTGTGTTCGCACCCATTTCCCCACTTCCTTCTCATACTATGTCCGCACCCATCCCCCCTCACTTCCCATTTGGTGTCTGCACCTGTACCGCCCCGGGGCTCGGCCGGCTGCTGAGCCTCTCGGATCCGTGCTCATCGGTGGGTGGCTCGAGCTCCTCCCGGACCCGCGGGTCACGTCGCTCTGAAGGGATGCTGGCGCTACGTGAGGGGTAGTGTTCGGTGGGGAGGTTCACGGCCGGAGCCGCGATTGTTTGGGGGTTAAGTTCGTGACGCCACCCACGGGTTGTGGTGAATGTGGACACCACCGCTGCCGTTAACTAGGCTCCCGTGGACGGTGTTGTGCAGCCTGGTGTTGAACCCTCCATGGGCAGGGTGTGATGGTCCCGGGGCCCGGTGGTTGTGAGGTGTGGGCGGGATAGTGCGGTGCGATGCGCTGCCCGAGGGCACTGTTGTACTAACTATTATAAATACACCGGAGTCTCTGGTAAACCAAAAGGATGGTGGTCGGTGCCCGCAGCCGGCTGCGCTTTGCCCCTTATTCAGGTTGGTGGTCCCCGCCTTTCTCCTGCACCTCTGTAGTAGAATGCTGACTTTCTTCGCTTCAGCGACGGGACTCCGCTCCCCAGCTAGTGGATGTCGGGGAGTCCATTTGCCCGCAGACGCTGGCCCGTGGGATCTCTATGCCTGGGCGGTGGCTTTCTATCCCCCTCGTTGGGCTGTTGCCTTCAGTCGGGACTTGGGTGGGAAAGAACCTAAGGTCCAGACCCCAATAAGTGAATTCGACTCGGTCCAGTGGCTTCTGGGCCTCGTACTGGGTCTGAGTACCCCTCCTTGTGCTCCGGTTTCCGTTTGGTTCCCCGGTTCGGTACCGGCGGGCCACTACCATGTCCTGGTCCCTGACGGTTCCACCGGCTGTCTTCCCGGTGTTAAAGCCGGGGTCTTGTTTCCTCTCAGGTAGCTGGGACGTCGGCCGATTGTGAGAGTAATGGTTTAACACACCAAGACAGACACGTCTATAGTGAGTCAATCAGCTCTGCCCCTTTATTGAATCTGAAGGTTTCTTTATACCTTTCAAGCTGATTACACAATATGAGACATGTGATATAGTTACATAACTTTAGATAGATGCCAAACATAGTCATTATCCCAAATGACCATATTTGGCAGATATCATCACATAAGGAAAGGATTAATATTTCAAGCCAAAGAAATATGTAATAAAAAGTGTTTCAAGAGATGTGATCAATTTAAAACTACAAAAACAAGCTCCAGGTCAAGATGACCGTATAAACAATAAAATAGCAGATGTGGAATAGAACATCAATTACTCATTCCAAGCTTGCATAACGGATTGCGTAACTGATTTCATAACTATATTAGAATATAATGAACTTTTGTCTAACTATCGAGGAGTAACTATCAAGGAGACAAAATGGCTTCTCTAACAATTCCCCTCTTTTGATTAATTATGTTCTATCTCATCTGTCCCTTCCTATAGGGTAGACCGCAGAGACTTGTCCTACTTTCACAATACACTAGGCTTTCCCTACGCGCATCATGGGGCCCTGCCATTCAAACGTGCTCTGTGGGATCGGCCTACATGTCCCTATACCCATCCTATCTACTGTTCCTAGAGGGGAACATATACTTAAGGCTATATATGTAGTATAATATCATATATATGTATGTTCTACCAGTTTATTCATTATATAAATGTGATATATGTTTGTATAGTCCTTGTAGTGTGTTTATATATCACACACTTTATGGTGTTTTACACAATATGTATAGTCCTTGTAGTGTGTTTATATATCACACACTTTATGGTGTTTTACACAATATTAAAGTTCTTTTCATGCTGATGTTCTTGCATCTTGTGGTCAAACGATTCCATAGGACTTCCACAGTAGGCACAGTTGGTTAAGTCTGCCAGGGTATCTTTGTCACATATCATACATCTGCATCTCTTTGTGGTTGTTATGGTCATCATTACTTGAGTTTGGAGGGATTTAGTATCAATAGCTTCTCTCTTTTGGGGTTTGCATGTTCCTGAAAAACAGCTACAATTAGCTCCTAGAATTTTCTTTACAAGCATTACAAATAATTTTACCAATACTGCAATTACTAATATTATAAACGCTCCTTGAATGACATAATGTATTATCCCTGTGATCCATCCACCCACACCCTTTGGAATCCATCTATAAGCTTTTTCCCCACAAACAATGTAAATACCTTTTGAAAGTTCAAACTGATATTCACTTAGTAACGCCATTACTACTGATACAAACTGCAAGGTCTCATCATACAAACACCAGGAATCTTCTAAATCAGTGGTAACCACTCTATAAAATTGAAAGGGCACACAGTACGGTTCTTTATCATTAGCTATTGACATATCTGCTGCTCCATCATCCAACTGCCCTTCTTCAACTTCTTCACTCATGTGTATTGCACTGCGATTTGCACAGGTATCAGTGTCACCATGTTCGAATCTATAGGCTCTGGTCCAGTTTGTTTCATGTATGTATCTTTGTAGGGATATACAAGGAGGTCTGGTACAATACGGATTTTGGTTTGGGGCATAACCCCTTACTACAAAACTAACTTTTAACATTTGATTGGGTATGGGGGTTACAAAACAAGACATGATATTAATATATATTCATGATACATTACAAATTTATTGTCCCACTGTTTATACCTAAAAGGAAAACAAGAAAAAGAGAGAAGCAATACGCAATACTTCCCTAATGCCATTTCTTTAATCTTTGTGAACCCTCCTGCAATGGGATGTATGGACTTTTACTGAGGTTGGTGTTATGGACTTTTACTGAGGTTGGTGTACTAAGTTGGACTTGGTGTAGATCCAAGTTTCCCCCACACGCCTCCAGACCGTCACCCAGTCCCCCAAACTTCAGAGAATGTGTGCCAGATTGGAAGGATCTGGAATGAAACTGAAACCAACTGTTTATTACATGGTATTACATATTTAATCAATCATCTATATATCAAAAATTACACGTCTGATTACTGGATCTGTGAACAAAAATTACATTTTGTACCTTTTTATCTTTTATCTTTTATGTATACAATTTCTATCATGTGCTTTTCTAGTAATAACATATCATTTTCTGCACTGGATTGCCTCTGACCAAATCTGGGAAGAAATCCACAGAACACGCACAAACTTGCATAACACCTGCTTATGGTATATCACTATAATTTATCTGCGGTCTCTGAGATGGGAAGAGCCAATGCAGGGTATATTTCTATAAACTATACAGTTTTCCTTCTTTCATTATTTTGGGCATTTTGGGCATATGTCTCACAAGTCTGGGTAAATCTGGACTAAATTCTGGTGTCACCCATACCTTGTCTCTTAAGACACACATTAATATCCGTTTTTCACAGAGAATTCCTTATTAATCTATTGGTTACCTGGACCATCAATAAGAAGAGAGCTTATGGCAGAGAAATATTACCGCCCTGTATCCACAGACCTCAGTCAGCTGGGCTTCCTGCGTCTCTATCTCCACTCCTCGTTGAATTTCTTGTACCTGTAGGGATTTAAGAACACAAGGAGTGGCAGACGTCACAGACGTGACAGGAGCCACCAAGGTGGTCTGTACAGGGAAAGATGGAAAACTCTCAACTCTAGGCCCGGTTATTGTTTAACTACACCTGTGTAAGCATCTTTTTGTGCTCCATCACTGTCAGCTCAGGTCTAGACTTTATCTTCATTGTACCTGGCTTATTTAATAACAGGAGAGCAACTACAGGAGAACCTTCATTCGGGCTCATACGTATTCTACAGTTTTTCATTTCAGTTGACACTCAGTAAGGATCTTTAACTATCTTACCCAGTTCTGCTTTTCCCATTCAGAGAGGGCCTCATCCTCACTGCCTTCTATACTAATATAGGCAAGAAGGGAGTGGTTTAAATTTTAATTATTTCGTGCTGTGTAAGCCGTAGCATTTCCAGTGCAGAAGCAACCAATCATCTGTAAAAACAAAGCTAAAAATATGTCATCATATCATTCTTACAACATTACCTCCAACCAGTTAATAGTCTTCAGCATTTATACTTTATATGGATATGGTCAAAAATACTGAACAAAACAATTATATTTTCATTTTTCTGCTTAATAGACATGTTTCATAGTGGCTATTACAAGGGAAGTGCTACTATACTACTAGAGTATATAATAGATAACCTCCTTTCCCCCCTTTTGTATATTTATTCACTCAAAATTTTTGCTGGACAAATATACAAACAATTCAAAGGTTGTGGGTTTTCGATATAAACAATTGTCTCTAAACTTCATTTATCATTTGTGTCGAATAACAAAGTAGCTAGATTAAATATTATGAGTAGAGCTACCTTACACTTTGCTAGTCAGTTCATTTAATAAATATTTTGTCAATACTTGAAATAATAATTACTACACTTATAGTGCCTTGTATTTCTAAGGTGTATTACCAAATTAACATTAACATACGTCCTTTGCACGGGTAACCACCACTAGAACATATATATATATATATTTATACATACATATCCCACTAGATGGTGTTTTTCCCTAAATTATAACAAAACAAATAAAATGAGATATCTTCCAGTGCCGGTGTAGAGGGAATTATGAATCCACAGAGAATGTCATCACTCTTCAGCATCTCAAAACCCTCTTTTGCTTTTAGAGTGTTGCTGACAGGATTTTGTTAACATTGCATGCTGCCAGCACATAAAATAGTTGACTGCATTTTTTTTTTTTTTTCCTGACACTGAAGGAATGACATTCCCCAACTCACAACTCACCAATTATTCCAATCCTGTTCTTTTAGATAATTCTCTACCTGTTTTGTGATGGCTTCCATTCTGCTTTCTGCTCAGGGGATATTATTTTATACACAAATATACAGGTACCTTAATTTTGATGATGGTTCTCATTCAGCTTGCTTTCATCTATTTAAATCAAAGACATCATTACAACAAGCATAGATTCCGACATTGGTCCTGTAACAGTGATTCTATTTTTTATAATGAACTATTCTAGCATTTTTGTTTCTTAATTAGTATCTATATTTTTGCTAGTGGGAAGGGTTACCTGTGCAGTGGCCGAAGGGCCATCTACAGGTTTGACCCTAATTATTTGCTTTCTTTGGGGGCTGCCTATTTCCCAGTCCCAGTATGTTATTTTTATGATTGCAACCTATATCTGTTCTAACAAATGCTCCCTTTCTCTGTACCTCCCGTTGTTGCCCTTTTCCTCTTATCCTGCGACAGTCTCGTTTATAGTGTCCCCTTTTTCCACATCCAAAACACAATCCCTTTTCTTTATACTCATCAAAATCTGGCATCTTATCCATTCTACGCTCAGTCTGTAATCCTTCCACTGATCTTTTTACCGCATTATCAAATGCTCTTGAGTGTATGTTTACCATTACAGGGGTTTGTTCCTGAGCTTTCTTTTTCATCATCTGATCTTCTATAGCTCTTATCATGTGCAGTGATTGTTCAAGTGGTACATATGAACAATCTACACATGTTCTTACTACTTCTTTTCTAAGGGGTGCTTCACACACAGCGAGCTCGCTGCCGAGATCGCTGCTGAGTCACGCTTTTTGTGACGCAGCAGTGACCTCATTAGCGATCTCGCTGTGTGTGACAATGAGCAGCGATCTGGCCCCTGCTGCGAGATCGCTGCTCGTTACACACAGCCCTGGTTCGTTTTCTTCAAAGCCGCTCTCCCGCTGTGACACACAGATCGCTGTGTGTGACAGCGAGAGAGCGACAAATGAAGCGAGCAGGAGCCGGCATCTGACAGCTGAGGTAAGCTGTATCCAAGATAAACATCGGGTAACCAAGGTGGTTACCCGATATTTACCTTAGTTACGAGCCTCTGCAGCTCTCACGCTGCCTGTGCTGCCGGCTCCGGCTCTCTGCACATGTAGCTGCTGTACACATCGGGTTAATTAACCCGATGTGTACAGCAGCTAGGAGAGCAAGGAGCCAGCGCTAAGCAGTGTGCGCGGCTCCCTGCTCTCTGAACATGTAGCTGCATTACACATCGGGTTAATTAACCCGATGTGTACTGTAGCTATGGTAGGAGAGCAAGGAGCCAGCGCTCAGTGTGCGCGGCTCCCTGCTCCCTGCACACACAGCTGTGCGCTGGTAACTAATGTAAACATCGGGTAACCATACCCGATGTTTACCTTAGTTACCAGTCTCCGCAGCTTCCAGACGGCAGCTCCGTGCAAGCGCAGCGTAGCTTGCACGTCGCTGCTGGCTGGGGGCTGTTCACTGGTCGCTGGTGAGATCTGCCTGTTTGACAGCTCACCAGCGACCATGTAGCGATGCAGCAGCGATCCTGACCAGGTCAGATCGCTGGTCGGATCGCTGCTGCATCGCTAAGTGTGAAGGTACCCTTAGATCCCTCCTTAACCCTTCCTTAAACATACCCTTAAAGAGCATTCTTTCTTTAGAGTGCTTTAAGTCATAACCATTATCTGTAAAAAGGGAAACACATCGAGCATGATATTTGTCTACTCTTTCATCTTGCCCTTGAAACATTTCTGAACACAATATATCAATAAACTTCTCCTCTGATACCTTAAGTCTATCCTCATTGTCATGGTCATTTATAAGAGGATGATGGCGTTCAGAAGTCCGGAGCCACGCTGCAACTTGAGCATGGTATCCGTGCTTCTGAATCCATTGGTAATTCTCTCGGCCGAACTGCTGCCACCGGCAAAAATCTAAACAACCTGTCTTAGGCATCCCCGCCTTCTTCAGTATTTTAGTACTGTTCTTAACTGCTTTCTCTCCATTCTCCATTCTGACCAAGTCAATCACCCTGAATCTTTGATCCATACTGTTTGACTTAGTAGAATGTCTGGTAAGACTGGTTCCCATAGTGTGGTAGTTAAAAGGTAGCGGCCCTCCACCTCACACTATCTGCTGATCTGCCCAAAGGGTAGCGATCCCTTGGCTAGCAGTTCAAGCGGTTGACTTATGTCCGCTAGCTACTAATTCCTTTCCGCTAGCTACTAATTCCCCTCCTGAATCTAGTATTTACTGGCTAGCAGTCAACGGTGAACCCCTATCTTTCAAGGTAATCAAACCAGTTTTTCTTTCTTTTCCTAATATACCATTGTCTAAGCTAGTAAAGACACACAAACAAATACAACACAACTCCAATTGCAATAGCTATATATTCCTCATTCCTTAGAATCATCTGATGCTGACACTTCCATTCCTGAATCCACCCATGGTACAGGGTGTGCGTCTATTCTGATCTTATTCCCTGATCTTATGCTGGGGACACAATATCCTGCTCGTTTTCGTGGTCTTGGTCTGCCACAGGCAGCACAATATTCACGCCAATCAGGATTTTGTTCTCCGCACACACAAGTCCATCCTCCTGGTCCCGTTACTAGGGCTGACTCCCAGAGAGTGTAATCCAGTGGATCCCCTCTCATTCCCAGTCCAACAACTCTCTATATATCTTCTATTGCAACTTTACCTTCATATCACACAATGTTACTAAGCAAAGACAATGTTCACCAATCCTAACAAATCATATGCAGCTCAAACCATACCTCTAAACATCAGAGATGTAAAACAACTATTAACAATATATACTAGACTAGATCTTCTGTTTTTGCCCATCTAGAAACAAATGACATACTTCTAACTCAGTTAATACACGGCATTCCAATTCTATGAGCTCTGTTCAGCGAGTGCGGGTTATAAGGTCACAACGCTGCAGTCTGTTCTCCCCCCTCACTTTTCACTGTAAGTCTCTGACTATACAGGGGAAAGTGACAGAATATAATCACCTAAAGACAAAAAAAACAACTTCAATATAATATATCAGATTGAAAAGGTAAGAAGCAGTAGCCAAGTATTATATTATTAGTTAGTGGGTTAGTATTGTGAAACAGATAAAGAAAGAAGACAGAAGAAAGGATAACTATCGAGGAGTAACTATCAAGGAGACAAAATGGCTTCTCTAACACCGGCTCCTGCAGGCGGCCACCACTGTCTGCCTCCTGGCCACAGGGTATCCGGGTTCCTACCCAGATCCCTTACAGACATTACTCCTCTCTACTCCACTTCACCTCCTCTCCTTTTCACTTCCCTAACGGGTCTCTCTGTTTTTCCCACCTCAGGCTATCCGAACTCCTCGGAGGGCATGGCCAACTGCCTGGCTCCGCCCCGTGTGTGAACGTCAAGACCTGAGAGGGGTGACTCAGGGTTTTAGGTTGGCTGATGATACCTTTTTAAGGGCTGGTGTTTGTGCAGGGGGTCTACCTGTGACTACCTGGCTAGTCCAGGGCGCCACACACCCATCCTCCCTCACTTTTCATATTGTATCCGCACCCATACTACCCTCATACTCCCCATACTGTGTCTTTAAATTTAACCCTTGGCTCCCCATATTCCTCTCTTCGGTCCCCATACTGTGTGTACGCTTATCGCCCATTCTGGGTTCTCAAATGGCCCACCATTTGCTCCACATACACACCCCCTCCCCCTTTTCGCCATCCCCTAATTACAATCAATCTTCGAGGTCTTCAGCTCTATTGGAGCTCTTTCCACCAGCCCTTTGCGGCGCCGAGAAGTGAGGTCAGCAGCGTCATCAGCTGACCGGATCACACTGGTGACGTCTAATAGACGCTAGTACAGTTGATCCCTGGGGGCCGGCACTGCAGATTCTGTGAGCCGTGGTCAGCCTGACAATGGCTCAGAGAACGTCCAAATCCCATTCACCTGCTGGGGACACACCGCGGACCCCTGCATCAGGAGGCCAGGCAGCGCCCTACTCACAGCCTGCTGCGCCCACCTACCTCATCTAAATGTGGCTCTGGTCCCGCCTCCTGCCCCTGGGGACCAGTGAGCAGAAGGATGAAAGAGGAGTGGTCTGAGCTGCCAGCATATCCGGGCCTCCCTCTGTGCTTCTACTTACCAGATACGACCTCTGATGCGCATCCAGCTGAAGCAAGGCAGGGACTGGGGTTGGCAGGCTCCTCTGCCACCCCCTGCTCTGCCTCACTGACCCTGCCTCCAGTCGAGCACATGGCTAATTTACATGCTCCACCCCTTCACATGCAAATTAGCCATGTATAGTAGCCAAAGAAACACTGCCGGGCCCCTCTGCTGCGGGTGTCACTGGAGTCCGGTGAAGAGGTGCTCCCAACCGGTTTGGGGCTTAATAAAGCTAAGTAATTGTCCTCGGGCCAGCCAGGCCCCGACCTTCACCTGGCCCCATACATCAGTCATGGTTGTAATGTCCTGATGGCGGCCCTGCACTCTTGTTGTACATGTCGGGGAAAGGGGGATAAGCAGTTGGACTTACTCTGACAAGACTCATTTTTTTACTCCATGTGAAAAGCTGATGTTAGAGAATTTCTAATTCCCCTCTCTCTAATGGTATATCCATGTGCCGCCCCCGTGCCAGCAGCCAGGCTGCTCGGATCCAGAACCACGGTGGCTCGAGGGGTCTCCGGACCCGGGTATTGTGCAGCCACTCAATAAAGGGGGGATATGTAAAGGGGGATTAGAAAGTTTGTGACGCCACCCACGGGTTGTGGTAATGTGGGATACCACGGCTGCTGCGTTTGGGGGAGCACCCGGGAGCGATGGGATGGCAGCTTGTGATATTAACCCCTCCGTGGGCAGGGGGAAGGTGTCCCGGGGCTCGATAGTGGAAGGATGGGGAGCCGTGGGCTGTAGGCCTGGGAGACAGGGAGCAGAGAAACTCACAGCGGTTGTCGTGGTGTTGGATGAGGCTGTGCTGACTTGTGAGGTCAATGAACACATAGGCAGTGATTCAACCAAATGTCCTTCAGTACCGCTGCCGCTGAGGGGGATCACATCCAAGTGACCGTTCCCAGTGACTTTACTAGTGTGCTTTGGTCTAGTCTGACCCTCCAGGAGCCTCCACTTCCACAGCCCCTCACTCTCTGAGGCTGCACTCACGCTGTCTGGGAGCTCCAACCCCCAGCCGGGCCCGGTGATGCGGCCGGGTCTGGTCTGGCCGGGGTCCGGGTGACCGCTGACATGACTAGGATGAGGGTAGACATCGGGGCTGCTGCTAGAGCTTCATACGAGAATACTGCAGGTTCCGCTGCCAGGATTGGTAATGGCTGCTCGGCGTCCGCCGAGGACGGGGTGGGTGACGGTGGAGGGGTTGCTGCAAGCGAGGGCGGACCTGATCCCTCAGCCGCCATGGCCGGATTAGGGTAATCAACAGGGACTGGGTAACCGCTTAACCTCTCTTTACGTGGGATTTCGATCTCACGGGCTCGCACCGCCATCGCCAGGCTCCTCATCTCTTCCCTCCAGTGGTTCAGTATGAACAGGAACTGCGTCCGCATTCTCCTGCACAGCTGCTCGGTCTCCTCTTCGATCCAAGTCGCGGTCCCGGGAACAGCACGTGATGGTGACCAGCTCTGCTCCGCCATCTTGCCTCTGCGACATCCAGGAACGTTATGGCAGAGTCCTGGCGTCCATGCTTCTCTTCCGCTTTTGCTACATTCAGGCACACCCCCTCGGTTTTCTCCCAGCACTCTTTTGCGCGCTGTGGCCCTCTGGGAACGTCCAGTTCCTTTTTCAGGCTGAGGACGAAGGGCGGGGCTTCGGCTTCGCGCGTTTTCCGAGGAAGATGGTGTTTTGGCGCGAAAAACAGCGGAAAAATGGCGGATGTCGTGGGAAAAAGGACTTGGACTCCCAGATTTCACTTTTCAAGGCGCACGTCACCCAGGTAAGTGGGTCCTGCTCGCATCCTGTTTGTGACGCCAGAAATTGAGGTGTGCCGCCCCTGTGCCAGCAGTTGGGCTGCTCGGATCCGGAAACGCGGTGGCTCGAGGGGTCTCCGGACCCGGGGGTTGTGCAGCCACTCAATAAAGGGGGGATATGTACAGGGGGCCTAGAAAGTTCGTGACGCCACCCACGGGTCATGGTAATGTGGGATACCACCGCTGCTGCGTTTGGGGGAGCGCCCGGGAGCGATGGGATGGCAGCTTGTGATGTTAACCACTCCGTGGGCAGGGGGAAGGTGTCCCGGGGCTCAGTAGTGGAAGGATGGGGAGCCGTGGGCTGTAGGCCTGGGAGACAGGGAGCAGAGAAACTCACAGTAGTTGTCGTGGTGCTGGATGAGGCTGTGCTGACTTGTGAGGTCAATGAACACACAGGCAGTGATTTAACCAAACGTCCTTCAGTACCGCTGCTTCTGAGGGAGAGCACGTCCAGGTGACCGTTCCCAGTGATGTTACTAGTGTGCTTTGGTCTAGTCTGACCCTCCAGGAGCCTCCACTTCCACAGCCCCTCACTCTCTGAGGCTGCACTCATGGTCTGGGAGCTCCAACCCCCAGCCTGCTCTCCTCCCTGAGAGCTACTTGAGAGCCTTCTGCTCTCTTTGCTCCCCTGCCGACAACTGCCCAGTCATCTTGTAAGGGGTGGGCAGACCCCTTACAAGGAGGTGCAGTTTCCCCCTGAAGATACCTCACTCTGGGGTAGTTACTGTTGATGTTATTAATAAACATGTTTTTACTGTGCAGTGGGTTTTCCCCTAGAGCCCGGGTGGGACGGCTGTCCCCATAGAAACAGGGCAGGGGAGAGGAGGAGCCGGCAGCTTAGAGAGAGAAGTGTGTGTGTGTTGAAGTCAGTTGATTCCGGGAAGGGGGAGAAGGAACAGCCAGGGGCAGAGTGTGGAGCTGAGTGGGCAGAAAGAAAGAAAGAAAGAAGGGAAGAAGAGAAGAAGTGTCCTCAATGGTGAAGCAGAATTGGTGTGGGTCCAGTCTGTGTTAGCCGGAGTGGGAGCCTAGGTGAAGTGGAGTAGCCGGGCACATCCCCACTAGAGGAGACAACAAGGAAAGATTTCCCCGGACAGGAATTGTGACCGTGCGCTACAAAATCCGTTCATTGAGCTGTCTGTGAAACTCTGTGCAATAAAGATGTCGTCTGGTTTATCTGATCCCTGCCTGAAGAGTCTTCCTGCGACTGAAAGTATGCTCTTTTACACCACACTCTGCCCCACAGAACAATCCCCTGTCCCAATAGTGACGGCGGAGCCGGGGGTAAGCCTGCTAGAAAAAGGGGCCACGACTACAACCCCCGAGGCACCCCTGGCACCCCGTTACATGTGGCGTAGTCGGCAGGATCCGGATTGTATGCAAGGGGTCCCGACCCAAGAAGACGGAGACCAAGTGGTGCCTAGGGCACAGGATCCGGATTATTGGAGAAGAGTCCCGATCCCATGGTGGGAAGAAGAAGTGGTGCCTAAGACGTTGGACCGGGCACAAGATGGCGGTAAGATGGCCGCCGTCTTCATGGACACAGTGGGCGCGTGAAAAATTGGCGCCAAAAGAAGAGCATGGGGCTGGCCGGTGAAGAAAAAGAAGTACGGAGTACTCCGCCCAAAGAGGGGAGGTGCTGGCCCCAGGATGCTGAGAAAAACATGTGAAGTGGGCGGTGTTCCAGGAAAAAAGAAGAGTCGCCTATGCTGGGTCGATTTAATGTGTGAGACTGGGGGTGGAGCGTATACAAGCTCGCCTCCACCTTCCCCAGCATCTCCACCGTTCCCGGCGCCATTACAGGAAGGTCTGCAAGAGATCGGATGGGAAGAGTGTCAGTACCGGAGACGTACACAGCAGAGACCGGTGCTGGCTGAGATTTCCCGGCCGAGAAACACGCTGGCGGTGTCGCCAGAAGTCATGACAGGACTGAGTGCTGACCCAGACAAGGGGACACCGGCGGTGTTAGCGATCCACCAGAGTATGGTCACACACCCGGTGATCGTCGTGGGTAGTCCCCGTCCGTCCCGTTCAGCGACCCCGTCACCCCCGTCGGGGGTTGAAGAGGCAAAACCGGAGACAGAGGCGCCAGAACCACCAGTCAACTACGAACCGTTCCGGAGGCTGCGCCGCTTGCCAGGTCAGTCCCTTTCCGATTATGTGAGGGCTCAGCGGGCCGAATGGCAGCGCGCTTACCATCCCGAGTGACCCGTAATGACCGGAGGTGATGGACATGTTCGTGTTGAAGACCGGTGTTGTTAAGGAGCCGGAAAAGTTCCACAGTTTGCAACCATGTTTAAGTTACCGAGCCCGGAAGGAGCCTGATGCTGGACTGAGCCAGGGGCTCCCTCCGTGATGTCAAGGAAGACTTTATTGTTTGTCCTCCTATCTACAAAGACCGGGAGTGCTGTGAAAGCCTCCGGGCAGAAGACCAGCAAAGACCGGGAGTGCCTGCTGAAGGCCTCCGGGCACACTGCCTACAAAGACCGGGAGCTCCCAGGAGGGACTCCGGGCGCAGAACTTGGGCGCTCAGTGGTTGACTTTGTTTATGAAGGTTTTAAAGTTTTATCCAAAGTTTGCCTTGCTGCTAAATTGTGTTTTACAGGTTCGAGCCTTGCCGGGAGGCTTAGGCTTAAAGAGGGGAGGAATGTAAGGGGTGGGCAGACCCCTTACAAGGAGGTGCAGTTTCCCCCTGAAGATACCTCACTCTGGGGTAGTTACTGTTGATGTTATTAATAAACATGTTTTTACTGTGCAGTGGGTTTTCCCCTAGAACCCGGGTGGGACGGCTGTCCCCATAGAAACAGGGCAGGGGAGAGGAGGAGCCGGCAGCTTAGAGAGAGAAGTGTGTGTGTGTTGAAGTCAGTTGATTCCGGGACGGGGGAGAAGGAACAGCCAGGGGCAGAGTGTGGAGCTGAGTGGGCAGAAAGAAAGAAAGAAGGGAAGAAGAGAAGAAGTATCCTCAATGGTGAAGCAGAATTGGTGTGGGTCCAGTCTGTGTTAGCCGGAGTGGGAGCCTAGGTGAAGTGGAGTAGCCGGGCACATCCCCACTAGAGGAGACAACAAGGAAAGATTTCCCCGGACAGGAATTGTGACCGTGCGCTACAAAATCCGTGCATTGAGCTGTCTGTGAAACTCTGTGCAATAAAGATGTCGTCTGGTTTATCTGATCCCTGCCTGAAGAGTCTTCCTGCGGCTGAAAGTATGCTCTTTTACACCACACTCTGCCCCACAGAACAATCCCCTGTCCCAATAGTGACGGCGGAGCCGGGGGTAAGCCTGCTAGAAAAAGGGGCCATGACTACAACCCCCGAGGCACCCCTGGCACCCCGTTACAATCTCCCACTCAGTGTGCCTGACTCTAAGGTGGGCAGCTCCTTCTCTCTTGGACCTCCCCACTGGTGTGTCTGTGACTGAGGTTTGCATGCTGGTCTTAGTGTGACGCCCTGGCAAAACCAGGTAGTCATACACTAGGCCCTCGCACAACACCATCCCTCACCTAGGTTACATACAGCCGACCTGACACCCTAGTCACCCCCTCTCAGAGCAAGACAGGCACACCAGTAGGCGGGGCCAGGCAGTTAGGGAATGCCCACCTAGGGGTCTAGACAGCCTGGGGCGGGAAAACTGTCAGTTAAGAAAACAGATTGAGTTGTAGTTCAAGTTGAGAGGAGTGTGGGCTGAAGCTAGGTGTAGCTCCAGCAGAGGAGAAGTTCTAGTTCAACGGTGCCAGGGTTGGAGCCCCGGTACCTTGGCTAGGTGGCAGATGGTGGTCTCCGTCAGCAGGAGACGGGAAGACGGCTCGGCAGATCTGAGGAGGACCGGAGCAGGGTTGGAGCCCGCAGGTACCGACACCGGAGACCCGACCGGAAACCGTGCACAGAGGGGGTACTGGGACCCTGAAGCCAGAACCGGCACCAACGGCCTAGCTAATCAACCGATTAAGGGCAGGATTACAGGTCCTGTCCCAACCAAAGTCCCAAAAGCAGACTACGTCCCCCTTTTCATTCGGCGTACTCGCTTGACCCCCCGGGTCCAGATGATTCCTCGAGCCACGCAGCGGGTCCGGATCTGAGCAGCACCGGCTGCTGGCACGGGGGCGGCACATTAGCACATCACTGGGTGACACCTGGAACCAAGGGAGAGATGGATGCTGGCTGCACGGAAAGGAAAATTGTGCAACACCCTGTGACGACCTGATAGGCCAGGGTGTCACATTCACACGAGGTTTGGTACAGATTCCACTCCAAAAATTGACATAAAAAAACTATTTTAAGCTGTTTGCAACAAGCTTCATATTTGTTTAAATGAAAAATGAGCCTAAAGAGCAGCTTTCGTGTATTTTTCTGCGTGTTTTTAACATATTTTTACATGTAATCACTTGAAATTCTACTCTGCACCGCACCGCCCATTAGGTGAGTATTATAAAGTGATTTTTACATTCTACATAGCGGCCTGGGCTCTTATATAGAGCATGTTAGAATGCTGTATATAAGAGCCCACTAATAGGCCCCAAATCTGGTGACAGGTTCCCTTTAAAACTTAATGTGAACATAGACTTTGGCACATTTTTCACTTGTAAATCACGACAAAACATCCACTTTTTCTGTAGGTTTGGTGCGCTTTTTTTGTGCGCTTTTTTACACTCAATATGATAACCATGAAACTTCCGTTCTTTTTCTCGCACCCATAGACTTGCATTGACGAATCTCGGTTGTTTTAGGCGATCATATGTAGCATGCAGCGTTTTATTCATCAGGCCAAAAATAGCTGAGGAAAAAAAAAAATCACAGACCATCACTGCCTCATTGTTTAACATCGGTGCGAGTGCAATGCGATTCTTTATCGGGTTGTGCTCGACGTATTCACAAACAGATGTTAACGAATCCATAAACTAAGAATATTACATAGAAAATGTACATGCATGCAGTCTCTCTTGTATGCATTTCATATTTGTTTTTATAAATAGGTCTCACTAACATGATTTTGTTTTTTTTTAGCTGTATAGATACTTGAAAAAAATAATGTATTGTTTACATTATTGTGAAATAGGATGTAGTATTATTAAGTCTATAGAATGTCTTAATGCTGACCTCTGGTGTTAGAGAGATAGTATTGCACATTTAGAACAATGCATTACTTAATCCTATGGACACGTTGGAAAAAAATATAAATTCCTTATTTTATTATTTATTTGCAGCATTATCCAAGAAAGAGTTGTGGTAGCAAGGCTCCATGGGTATAGATGATTTTATTATTTTTAAGTATGGTTTTGTAAAAACCTGTTCTCATGGAAAACCCATTTATCTTTATAAGTAGGAAGTCACTGAACAATAAAGAAAAATCTGGAAATCTGGGCAAAGGTATACAGAGTCTTCAAAGAAAAAAAAATATGTGCACTGGGATGGCAAGTGAAGAGCTAAATATTTTAAGGATTCATGAGTTGTTCTTATGTAGCACAAGATACGTACTCTGTCAGTACAGAATGACTGTGCAAATCAAGGACAGGCACTCGTGCATCATGGCGGGGCTACTCATTTACATACACCTTCCCAACTGCTTGTTCCCGCAATCTCCATGCTCTCCTCTTCTTTGATATTTAGCTACTGTATGTCCTCGTAGAGCCAGAGAAGGGTGGAGATAGAAAACCAGCAAGTGGTAAGGTGTCTGTAAATGTTTAGCCATGATGCCATGATGCACCAAGTTCCTGTACTTGGTTTGAACAGTCATTCGGTGCTTTGACATGGTAATGAGGATGATCATTGGAGAAGGTGTTTTTCATGGATAGAACAAATGCTTATTATAGTTTATGTCATTATTCACATGTTTGAATTTTTTCACAGGCTGAACGCTTACAAAAAATGTTTACAAAAAATCTGAAGAAATATTTGTCTCATGAGTCAATCTCACCAATGTAAGTCTAGGGCTCTGTGAAAAACTTGGACAGCACACGGCATCCTAGTGCTGTCCATTTTTCACTGAGGACCAATCCACTGACCAACATATGGAACAACCCACTGGCCAACCCACGGACCAACCCATTGATCTACCCAAGGAACAACTCACCACCAGTGGACAAATGAGCATGCTCACTGCAGAGCTAACCACACCACCATTTCCTTGTCTATATAAGCTGGTGCTTTGTTAAATTAAGGCAGTTGAAGCCACGCCATTCTCTGATCAAGGAGAGGCTACAACTGACTCTGTCTGGTGTCATTTTTTCACGCATGCACTTGATCCATATCAATTAGGTCAGGAGCAGGCAACTAGGGGACACCTGTAGTATCCACCCCAACATTTTGGCACCCAACGTAGTGCTAACAGAGGAGATGCCCTAGACCCTGATGACCGGCATCTGGAATGGCATGACACACTGGACCCCCCGAGACAGAGACTGATTACCTCCTCATGAGAACACGGTAAGTCTGCTGATTTGAAATCTTGGGGCCTAACTCAGTGTAGCATGGGACAGCTGGTACGGATACCATTGGGGCCTAGGGTTTAAGTTGCATGGTGTGGCTGGTATGGAGTAATCTTGGGGCCAAATACAGGCTATGAAGTGGCTGGTGCGGATATCATTGTGGCTTAGCGCACGCTTGAGTGATATAGTTGGTATGAGATGTCTTGGGGCCTAGAGAGAGCGCTGGACGTGAAGTGGCTGGTACGGGCACCTTGTAGCCAAGGTGACGCCAGTGGTGTCTTTATGAATTATGGAACGCGGAAGAACTGGGCAGGGAGCCCATTGCAAGGCACCTGCTGCAGACTCAAAAACCTATATAGTATCCCAGTTGTGAGTCACCTCCCCTGTCTTATTTGTTTGTTTGTTGTTTTTCTCAAATCTGTTATAGAGAAAAAAAATGGAGAAATTGATGCAGTTGTGCCATATTGGCATTAGACCAAACTGAGAAGGCAAGTTAGACCACTGTACATTAATCGCAACCCGTGAAGGGAAAAATCATGTTAAAAAAATGTAGAAAGCTAATGAAGTTATGTGAAATGCCAGAAGCGGGGAACTTGCAGCCCCTGAAATGGAGGACTGTTTTGAAGGAAAAGAAAGTTGTTTTAGAGGACAATGGATACAGAAACCCAAATGGAAGACAGCAAAGAGAAAAGTGTTCAGATAATGTGAAGAAATTGATTGCAAAAGCAAAGTGTGTAAACTTAAGATGGCTGCCAAAGCATGGTGTGCACGTAAGATGGCTGTGATTCATGTGATTCAGAAAGTGGACTGTACAAACTTAAACAGACAGAAATAAGTGTTTTTATAAATCTATAATTGCACCAGGACCGTGAACATATATTATATATAAAGTACAGACTACAGAATATAGGCGGGAAAGATAATTGTTCAACTTGTAGTTTGACCAGATGTAAGGTCAGTTTCCCCTTTCCCCCCACATGCTCCAACCATCCTGCAACAAAGAAACCATGTGCTGTAGAAGCCATCTTTTCATATCTATTGCCCTTAGTGAAGCTGACAAACTGCACCCACATAATAACACTTGAAGTATTAGTAAAAGTTTGTAGTACTAAAACATTGAATATTAAATGATTAAGTAATTATACTGAAACTGTACTAGAGATAAGTATAGTCCCTTATTCAGACAAATCCAATATGCGGGTTAGATTGAAAACTGAGTTTTGAATTTGCAAATTTAAAGTGAAGTAGATGACTAAGAAGTGACTGCACCTATTAATAAAAGTAATATTTGGGAGTCAGAACAGTCATAAAGAATATCTAATTAGTAGGAAATGAGATAAAAAAAATGTGTATTTGCAGATTTGGGACTCGGGGATCAACATGTTAAAGTCCATGGCAGCATTGGATATGATAGAATAAAGAGAGCAATAAAAAAAAACCTTAAATAACGTACCTTTTGAGGAAGATGTGATGATAAACAAATACATATATTTTTCCATTTGTGGATAAAGTGAAAGGATCTCAGAGACACATGTTGTGGAATGATTGAATGAGAAAAAAAAACAAGGGGAAGTGAGGGATTTAACTTGTGTTTTGCAGAGGGAAGGCTTAAAAGAGAGAGACCTTTTTGCATTTGACTAACCATTTTGCATTTCTCAAGGGGGAGAGCAGGATTCAAACTTCTCTAACTTGTAGAATAACGGAGTATGTTACCCTACAGTGAGGGAAAGCAGCCCCTCTTCCAAAATGTCTGAAAGCACTTGGTCCTAAAGTAGCCACTCACCAAATGGTTGAAAGCACATGATCCTAAAGCAGCCCCCGCCAAAATGGCTGAAGCCACATGGTCTTATTGTTTGCTATAAATTATAAGGGTATGTGCGCACGTTGCGTACTAGCCCAGCACCGTAAAAGGTGCGCTTCAGAGCGCAGCTGAAAAGCTCCGTTCTGAGGCGCATGGTGCCGGCGAGAACGTGCGCTCTGCCTGCAGCTCCTGCCATAGACAGAGCAGGAGCTGCCGGCAAAGCGCACGGAAGAAGTGACATGTCACTTCTTTTTACGCAGCGCTTCGGCAGTAGCCGAAGCGCTGCGTTGTAATATGCCACGTGCGCACGGCCCCTGCACAATCTCCATAGATTGTGCAGGGGACGCAGGACGCATGCAGTTACGCTGCGCTACAAAGCGCAGCGTAACTGCATGAATTTATGCAACGTGCGCACATAGCCTAAGACTGCAGAGAGAAAAAAAGTGACCTTTTAAATAGCAGTTTTACCTACATTTAACAATTCATTGTGAATCATTTTTCCAACATTTAATGGTGATTTACTTTGAAAATTAATTTTTATTCTATACAGTGGAACCTCGGTTAACGAGTAAGACCCGCAACACACATCCGTTTAATTTGTACGTGTGCGGTACGTATTTGCACGTACCGGAGACACGTACACACGGAGACCCATATTATTCAATGGTAGATGGCACACACACGTAAAATCACACGGAACGTGTGTCCGTGTGGTAAGTACGTGTGTGCGCTTTTCTACACGGATGACATGTCCGTTTTTGGCCGGTAGCACGCAGGCACGGACCCGCTAAAGTCTATGGGTTTGTGCCTGCACGGACCGCACACGGAGTATCCCCGTGTTCAGCACGTTTCGTGCGTGTGCGTTTTTACACTAGCGATCTTATTTTTTTTTTTAATTAAATTCAGTATACTTACCTTTTTTTCTGCTGTTCTCAGTCATACTTACATTGGCGCTCGGTTTTTTTCTTCCCCCGGCTCATACCGCTCCCCGATCACCAGCGCGGCGAGGAACAGCTGTGCAGAGAATACGCGGCAACAATTACTTTGAATATGCCGGCCGCTCATTAATCAATCTCGTATTCCCTGCTTTTCCCACCCACAGATGCCTGTGATTGGTTGCAGTCAGACACGCCCCCCACGCTGAGTGACAGCGTGTCTATACTGTGCAGTAAAATAAATAAACAAATAATTTAAAAAAACGGCGTGCGGTCTTCCCCAATTTTAATACCAGCCAGATAAAGCCATACGGCTGAAGGCTGGTATTCTCAGGATGGGGAGCCCCACGTTATGGGGAGCCCCCCAGCCTAACAATATCAGTCAGCAGCCGCCCAGAATTGCCGCATACATTATATGCGACAGTTCTGGGACTGTACCCGGCTCTTCCCGATTTGCCCTGGTGCGTTGGCAAATCGGGGTAATAAGGAGTTATTGACAGCCCATAGCTGCCAATAAGTCCTAGATTAATCATGTCAGGCATCTCCCCGAGATACCTTCCATGATTAATCTGTAAATTACAGTAAATAAACACACACACCCGAGCAATCCTTTATTAGAAAAAAAACACTAACAAATTGCCTTGTTCACCAATTTTATAAGCCCAAAAAAGCCCTCCATGTCCGGCGTACTCCAGGATGGTCCAGCGTCGCTTCCAGCTCTGCTGCATGAAGGTGACCGGAGCTTCACGCAGCTAATGAAGGGAATAGCGCGATCAGCTGAGCTGTCACTGAGGTTACTCGCGGCCAACGCTGAATACAGCTGATCGCGCTATTCCCTTCATTAGCTGAGTGGAGCTGACAGGAGCGGCTGTGTATTCTGCAGCTCCGGTCACCTCCATGCAGCGGAGCTGGAAGCGACGCTGGACCATCCTGGATTACGCCGGACATGGAGGGCTTTTTCGGGCTTATTAAAGTGGTGAACCAGGGTATATGTTTGTGTTTTTTATTTCTAATAAAGGATTTTTTCGGGTGTGTGTGTTTATTTACTGTCACTTACAGATTAATCATGGAAGGTATCTCGGGGAGACGCCTGACATGATTAATCTAGGATTTAGTGGCAGCTATGGGCTAATACTCCTTATTACCCCGATTTGCCAAAGCACCAGGGCAAATCATGAAGAGCCTTGTACAGTCCCAGAACTGTCGCATCTAATGTATGCGGCAATTCTGGGCGGCTGCTGGCTGATATTGTTAGGCTGGCGGGCTCCCCATAACGTGGAGCTCCCCATCCTGAGAATACCAGCCTTCAGCCGTATGGCTTTATCTGGCTGGTTTGAAAATTGGGGGGGACTGCACGCCGTTTTTTTTAATTATTTATTTCACTGCACAGTATAGACACGCCCACCGGCTGCTGTGATTGGGTGCAGTGAGACACCTGTCACTCAGCGTGGGGGACGTGTCTGACTGCAACCAATCACAGGCGTCTGTGGGTGGGGAAAGCAGGGAATACGAGATTGATTAATAAGCGGCCGGCATATTCAAAGTAATTGTTGCCGCGTATTCTCTGCACAGCTGTTCCTCGCCGTGCTGGTGATCGGGGAGCGGTAAGTATGAGAGAGGGCCACTCACTTCAGTCACTCGGTGGATTAGCGGTCACTGGTGAATCCTTCACAGGTGACCGCTAATCAGTATGCGGCACACAGACAGAGCCGCGGCATGACATTGAAGTCGGGTGAAGTTCACCCGAGTTCATTCTCATCGCGCAACTCTGTCTGCTGTCAGCCGACATGTATCAACGACATTGTGCAACACACAAACGGACATTCCACACGGACATTCCACGTACACATACACGGGCATTTTACACACAAACACGGACATTTTACACGTACACACGGCTCGCATACGCCATCACACGGATGCCATACGTACCAGAGAAACGCCCCAAAAAAAACGGAACACGGACCCGAAAAACGGACCGTGTCACACGGACGTTTTTTATGCGGAAGTGTGTTTTAGGCCTAACCCAGTTAGCGAGTATTCCGCTTAACGAGCAAAGCTTGCTGTAAATTTGTAACTCACTTTACGAGCAAGCTTTGCCCTAAGAGCAAAATACTCACCGCATACACTTCCGGTTCCTTACATCCACCACGCTCTAAGCCACTCTTACAGTCTGCACAAACACACACAAACACGCACATTATGCTCACCTTACCTTCCATTCCATCGCCGCCCTCACGGTTCTTGTAGTTCGCTGCTACAGGATGTGTATCAGTAACCATCGCGACGAGGGAGGAATTTCCGCTGTCAGCCGCTACTCAAAGGCAGCGGGCTGACCAATCAGAGGCAAGCGGCTCCTGCCTTTGACGTCAGCGCTCTGTCAGCGAAGTTCCTACCTCGTCGCGATGGTTACCCGATGCACATCCTGTATCGGCGAACTGCAAGATCCAGGAGGCCAGCGATTGAAAGGAAGTTAAGGTGAGCATAATATGTGTGTGTTTGTGCGTGTTTATACGTGTTTGTACGTGTGTGGAATGGCACAATAGGGGACCAGGATGGGACATTTAACAAGTTGTGGAACGAATTGTCTGCATTGCAATGATTTCCTATGGGAAATCGTGCTTTGCTAGACGAGTAACTTGGTGAACAAGCACACTCCCAGAACGGATTGTTCTCGTTAACCAAGGTTCCACTGTACATCTGTTCCCAGACAGCCAGTATTTATTTATGTTGCTTTAGTTAAAATAATAATCTTTATTAATAATCTAGTTTATTAATAATTTTAATAATTTAGTTTAAAGTATGTGGATACTTTGTGGCTTTTGTTTTTATAACAATCATCTAATTTCCTTTTGTATTTCCCAGCAGAAAGCAGGCTACAGTTCTGTCAGAAAAGGGTAGTCTCATAAAGGAAAGAAAGATTACAGTACAGAAGCCTAAATTAGCTAAAGAACACAATTTACAGCAGAGATCTGTGGTTTATTATCCAGGTAAAAATTGCAATTTTTTGCCAAAAATCTCATTTTTACAGCTTGGAATGTTGGTACTGTGCACACTTTGCAATACATAATATTTTGAGTAGAGGTTTGTTTTTATGCTGTTTTTTATTGTTATATAGGTTTTCGGTTGGTCCCCATCTTGCAGTGCACTTCATTTTTATTTTTCCATCTGTCCTGATGTTTGGCGGTTGGTGGCTGTTCACACATGCCATCCAGCCCCGTCCACTGGCTATTTGTTCTAAGCAGCATGTGATCGGGCCTGTCCCGCCCACAACCATGAATCAGTCATGGAGACGGTGACTGAAAAGCACCAGGTACATGCTGTGCAGTCCTATTTTTGTACATGTGAGGCCGCATGGCACACTTTAAATAAAAATATTTTAGTGTTAGGACTGCCCCAGGAGATTTGCTGTGACGTTTGTGGGGTAGCTCAAAAACGGCGAAAATCGTTGATCGTTGACATGTCGCTCCAAATCATAATGTCGTTGGTGTTTCATTCTGCAGGTTGTTCGTCGTTCCTGCGGCACCACACATCGCTGTGTGTGACACCGCAGGAACGACGAACATCATCCTACCTGCGTCCATCGGAAAGAATGAAGGAAGGAGGTGGGCGGCATGTTCCGGCCGCTCATCTCCTCCCCTCCTCTTCTATTGGGCGGCTGTTTTATGACGCTGCTGTGACGTCGCTGTGACACCGAACACACCTGCCCCTTGAAGGAGAGATTGTTCGGCAGCAACAGCGACGTCGCTGAACAGGTATGTGCGTGTGACGCTGCCGTAGCGATATTGTTCGCTACGGCAGCGATCACCACATGACGCACGAATGACAGGGGCGGGTGCTATCGCTCGCGACATCGCTAGCAATCGCTAGCGATGTCGCAGCATGTAAAGCACCCTTAAGTCACAGCTGTGGGCGGGACAGGCCCAGGCAAGTGCTGCTTGGATTAAATAGCCTGTGGACAGGATTGATGGCTGAGTGTGAACAGTCACCACTTGCCAAAATCAGAAAGATAGAATGACCGCGGCAGGTGGTTAGCCTCCACCAAGCCGTGCACCCTATTTTGGTCGTTCTATCTGTCTGATTTTGGCAAGTGATCACTGTTCATACTCAGCCATCAATCCTGTCCATAGGCTATTTAATCCAAGCAGCACTTGCCTGGGCCTGTCCCGCCCACAGCTGTGACCAAGGCTGCTTTCACACTACGTTTTTTAACATGCGTCCTGAACTTTTTTTAATGCAAAAACGGATCTAGTGCAAATGTGTTTTCATTTCAATGCATTTGCAATGGACTCGAGTCAACATGCGTTCACATGCGTTTGCGTGCATTATAGTGAGGATCCAGCGACTTGCAGTTTTTTAACATTTTTCAAAAACGCTACTTGTAGCGTTTTTGAGCTGTGTCCAAATACTGCAAATTGCTGGATCCTGACTATACTGCATGCATGTGATGCATGTGAACGCTGGCATGCTGATAGACAGGATCCTGCTTGCTCTACTGAGCATGCCCAGAAACCAGCCTCGGGTGATCAGTCCCTCTCTTCCCCTCTCTCCGCCTCCCTCTCTCCCCCTCCCTCTCCCTCCCTCTCTCCCCCTCCCTCCCTCTCTCCCCCTCCCTCTCTGTCTCTCTAACCAAGGTAAATATCGGGTAACCAAGCAAAGCGCTTCTCTTAGTTACCCGATGTTTACGTTGGTTAAGTGTGCAGGGAGCAGGCAGCTCGGATCCTAGCAGCTGCGGACGCTCGTAACCAAGGTAAATATTGGGTAGCCAAGCAAGTTACCCGATGTTTACCTTGATTACGAGCCTCCGCAGCTGTCAGATGCCGGCTCCCAGTCTATCACGTTCAGTTCCACTGACTCCCGATCACATGACTCCAATGCCCGCCCATAAACTTAAAGTGACAGGATCCTGCAAAATAACACATGCATGTGTTTTTTTGCTGTAAAAGCAGGATCCGCTTTTACAGCAAAAAAACGTTCATGACGCATGTTAAAAAAACGTAGTGTGAAAGCAGCCTTAGTCACAGGTACGGGATTGTAAAGCATCAGGTATGTGCTGTTTCAAATAGTTCTGCTTTTAAATGTGTGAGGCCGCATGGCACCCTTCAAATAAACTAAAATATTAGTGTAGGACTGTCCCTTGAGATTTGCCTTGACGTGGCGGGGTATCTCAAAAGATTGCAATGTTTTGCCAAAAATCTCCATTTATTAATACGTACGGTTTAGAAATTGTGCTGGCTTCTTTTTTCTGGTCATTTTGAGGTGGCTTTACCCTCGATTTTGAGGCAGCTTGACAGTCTGTGGCTTTTATTCTATACTATTGAGAAAATGGAGAGGGGAGTTGACTCGGGGATGCCGCCTAAGAGATGAGTATGTCACTTCTTTTAACCACTTCAGGGTTTCTGTGAAATTCAATGCCCATGCAGGTAGAAAGAGAAAGGAGTTTAGAAACCTTACTTATTCAGGTAAGATTTAAAATGTTTTACAAGCTGAACAGAACTGCAGTCACTTGCAAAAATATGACCGTGTGTGATTCGTGCACTGCCAGGATTCCCCTTTATCGGCAGCACCAGTCACATGCTGACCAGTTTCTCACCCGCTTCTCGCAATGTTCTGTTGACTGAAGCAAATGAAAGTCTAATTGGCACATGCTTGCAATGGGGAATCCTGACAGTGCATCATAAGCTGTCACAAGTCTGGAGTCACATAGAGAGACTACATACTTTTCTATTGAGCACAGAAAACCACTCTTAAAGGGAAAACACATTGTCACAATTTCACAATCTGCAGTTACGTCTCCAGAAATCTCCAAGTTATTACTTTTTTAATGTATTTGGGGTGTTGCAAATTCTAAGTCATAAGTAATAGATTGTCCAAGGACAAGGGTAAGCGCTTGATCCAAAAAACTCACTTAAAATTCTGCAGCTGGTTTATAGGCAAAAAACACCCCAAAAATTGCCTGGGTACAAACGAATAATAATTTGAGATTTTTCGTAGGTAGAAAAAACTCACCAACCAGCGCTGAATAGTAAGATTAGTTGATAATTTATTAATAACAATATAAAGATAACAATGAATAATGAAATTACTGCACAAGACAGGACACAAAGGACATAATAATAAATACGCAAACAAGAATAAATGTAATAGAAACTGTGTCCTCGTGGGGCCCCGGCCGGTGGCAACCACGAATATTACTGAGTACTAAAAAGTCAGACTAAGGAAAATAACTTCCTCAAGAATGAACAATAAATGAATAATAATTGTTGCGCGTTTCGGGGGCGTCACCAGTCCCCCTTCCTCAAGGATCCTTGAGGAAGGGGGACTGGTGACGCCCCCGAAACGCGCGTCGGATCTAGCTTAGTCTAATATTGTGAAGTGGACGTAACTGTCTTCTTGTCTCTACCGATTACGGACTTTACCGGCTCACTGGCAGGTGAACGCCTAAGCAGGTGCACGGAGGAATCCATGTCCAATGACGGTGCAATCCTGCTACAGCAACTTTCAACTAGCATCCTGTATTTTGGATCTAAAGACTCTCGCAAACTGCGACCCGGCATTACTCCCTCCTCTCCAACTAGGAGAGAGAATTGCCCCACGCAAGGACCATATTTCACGGAGCTCCCATTGCCAGCGCGGGTGTCAGGTAATATACACTGGGACTTGTAACGAGTTCCCGGTGCCTGTTAGACTCCTTGGTAGAAGCGCGGCATATTCAATCTCAATCAGGGACCATGAAAACTTGTAGCGTGGATGTTAGTACAATCTAATCAATTTTGAAGTATTCATCTGGGCACAAGTACCCGCTAGAAGGAATTTTTGCCCTCACATATGGGCTAGCACGGATGTGGTACCCCCTCGAAAGAAACCCTTGCAACAATTATTATTCATTTATTGATCATTCCTGAGGAAGTTATTTTCCTTAGTCGGACTTTTAGTACTCAGTAATATTCGTGGTTGCCACCGGCCGGGGCCCCACGAGGACACAGTTTCTATTACATTTATTCTTGTTTGCGTATTTATTATTATGTCCTTTGTGTCCTGTCTTGTGCAGTAATTTCATTATTCATTGTTATCTTTATATTGTTATTAATAAATTATCAACTAATGTTACTATTCAGCGCTGGTTGGTGAGTTTTTTCTACCTATGAAAAATCTCAAATTATTATTCGTTTCTAAGTCATAAGTGAATACTAAACCTCACACTTATATATTGAAAACAAGCTGCACACACTTGTCATAATGTATGTAACATAAAAACAAGAGGAACCAGAGTATAAGTGCAAAAAAAAGTACAATTTTATTGAAACAAAATCACAAACAGTGATAAAAAACATTAAAAACAGCTACTTAGAGACATGGGGGATGTCACATAGTTGGGAGGAGAATGGCAGGGTCCCCTATTAAAGATACATGATATGTGTCCAAACATTCCCAAGCCCAATGTAATGCACAGCGTTCTTGGAATGCTGCCACCAGGGGGAGCCAGAGCTCTGTAGCAGAAGACACTACACAGAGCAATGAGAACCAGTAAGTGAATTCACAGCGTTCTCATACACTACCTCAAAGCATAGGCGAGAAGCAGAGCTGCAGAGCTTGCAAGGAATAGTCAGGCAGGCTGGGTCAAACACCGTATGGGCAGAAGCAGGACCGGAGGAACGAGCAGAAGCGGAGTCAAAGTCAGGCCAAGGTCAGTACCGGAGGAAGCAACCGAGTGGGGAAATAGGAGATGGGACAGAGGACAGGAGGGACGACCAGGGGACGGAACACAGACAAAAGCACGAGGGCACAGGAACAGACAGATCAGGATATCACTCACAGGACCAGCAATCACAGGCAAAGCAGTGCTAAGCTTATAGCCGGCACTGGTTCACTGGAAATGCCAGCTTTTAAGGCATCCAGGGTCTGGAAGTGAGGCTCGAGAGAAGGCTCCGCCCCCTAGCCATGTGGACAGAGAGGCGAACCATGACAGTACCCCCTCCTCAAGGGGGGGCCACCGGACCCCCAGGCTTCCCATGATACTTACGGTGGAAAGCCGCAATTAACCGATCGGCCCTAACGGATCGAGCCGGCACCCATGACCTGTCCTCCGGACCGTAACCCTTCCAATGGATCAGATACTGGAGGGAACGACGAACCCAACGAGAATCGATAATACGCTGGATCTCGTACTCCTCCTTACTGTCCACCAATATCAGAGCCGGAGGGGTCTGAGAATCCACCACCGATGGAACAAATGGCTTAAGCAAGGAGGTATGAAATACGTTAGGAATACGCAAGGTCTGGGGCAGTTGCAACCGAAAGGCCACCAGGTTGATCACTTCGATGATCTCATAGGGACCTATAAACTTAGGACCAAATTAGCAGATGGAACCCTAAGCCTAATATTCCGAGTGGACAGCCACACTTTGTCCCCCACCCGAAAGGGGGGTCCCAGAGAACGGCGTTTGTCTGCTTGGCGTTTATGGGACTGTTGAGCCGTCTCAATGCACCATTGTACCTCCTTCCACACCTCCCCCAGATGCTGATTGACGGACTCGGCCCCTGGACACCCCGAATCCACTCTAGAGAAGGTCCCGAAGTGAGGGTGAAACCCGTAATTACAGAAGAAGGGAGAAGTTCCCGTAGACTGATGGACTCTGCTACTGAATGCAAACTCCGCAAGGGGCAAAAACATACACCAATCCTCCTGCTAAGCAGAAACCAAGCACCGCAGGATTTGCTCAAGGGTCTTATTCGTCCTTTCCGTTTGCCCATTGGACTCGGGATGATAGGCGGACGAGAAGGACAATTCAATTCCCAACCGCCTGCACAAGGCCCTCCAAAACCGAGAAATTAATTGTACCCCCCTGGCAGACACAATATTCAGGGGCAACCCATGTAACCGAACCACCTGGTCAATAAAGTGGTTGGCAAGGGCCGCAACATTAGGTAGACCGGAGAGGGGAACAAAATGTGCCTGTTTACTAAAACGATCCACCACCACCCAGATCACAGTCATACCATTTGAGACAGGGAGGTCCATAATGAAATCCATGGACAAGTGGGTCCATGGTCTTTCAGGAACAGGTAATGGAACCAGTTCCCCGGCCGGCCGGCCATGACATACCTTAGCACGGGCACATGTAGCACAGGCAGACACAAACCGAGCAACATCTGAGTGAAGAGATGGCCACCAAAACAGTCGAGCAACAGCCCTGCGCGTGGCTGTAATTCCAGGATGGCCGCTAATTACGGACTCATGGAACTCTTGAAGTACCCGTAACCGGAGGTGCAAAGGGACAAACAATTTAGTGTCTGGAGCGGAAGATGGCGCTGAGGACTGGGCCTCCTTGACCTCAGCCTCTAACTCGGATGACAAGGCAGCGACCACCAGCCCTCGCGGAAGAATGGAGGAAGGAGGCTCTGGAGGTGACACCGGGTCCAAACTATGGGACAGTGCATCTGCCCTCACGTTTTTAGACCCCAGCCGAAAAGTAATACAAAAATGGAATCTAGAAAAAAAAAGAGCCCACCTCGCTTGTCGAGGCGTCAATCTCTTGGCGGACTCGATATACGCGAGGTTTTTATGATCGGTGATGACAGTAATACGGTGAACAGCACCCTCCAAAAAATGCCTCCATTCATCAAATGCCAATTTTACTGCCAATAATTCACGGTTACCCACATCATAATTCCTCTCAGCCGGAGTGAATTTCTTGGAGAAGAACGCACATGGTCGCAGATTAGTCAGAGTAGCAGGGCCCTGAGAGAGAACAGCTCCCACCCTCACCTCTGAGGCTTCCACCTCCACAATAAACGGCGCCTCGAGGTCAGGCTGTACCAGGACCGGGGCGGACATGAACCGGTCCTTTAACCCCTTAACGACCCATGACGTACTAGATACGTCATGGATCGTGTGCCGGTAAGCCCCGCCCCCTGCCGCCGGCGGGCGGCGGCGAGACGCGCACATATCAGCTGTTATCAACAGCTGATATGTGTGCCTGCTAGCCGCGGGTGGAATCGCTTCCACCCGCGGCCATTAACCCCTTACATTTCGCTGCCAAAGTCTTGGCAGCGATATGTACATGGGCGCCGCCATGACAGTGACTTACCCCGCCCCCACCGGAAGTCACGTGACATGATCACGTGACTTACGGCGGTTGCCATGGTAGCACAGGGTCATGTGATGACGCCTGTAGCTAACATGAGTCACTTCCTCTCAATGCCGGAATACAGCCGGCATTGAAAGTGAAGCAGCAAATCTGCAGTTCTCAGCTCTGTAGCTGAGATCTGCAGATAGTGCAGAGCGATCGGATTGCTGATCGCAATAGCCCCCTAGGGGGACTAGTAAAATAAAAAAAAAAAGTAAAAAAAAAAGTTTTAAAAAATTAAAAAAAAATAAAAAAACCTAAAAGTTCAAATCACCCCCCTTTCACCCCATTGAAAATTAAAGGGTTAAAAAAATAAAAAATACACACATATTTGGTATCGCCGCGTTCAGAAATGCCCGATCTATCAAAATATAAAATCAATGAATCTGATCAGTAAACGGCGTAGCGGCAAAAAAATTCCAAACGCCAAAATTACGTTTTTTGGTCGCCGCAAATTTTGCGCAAAATGCAATAACAGGCGATCAAAACGTAGCATCTGCGCAAAAATGGTACCGTTAAGAACGTCAGGTCGAGACGCAAAAAATAAGCTATCACTGAGCCTCAGATCCTGAAAAATGAGAACGCTACGGGTTTTGGAAAATGGCGCAAAACGTGCGCCACGTTTTTTGGACAAGCTTGTGAATTTTTTTAACCCCTTAGATACAAGTAAACCTATACATGTTTGGTGTCTACAAACTCGCACCGACCTGAGGCATCATACCCACACATCAGTTTTACCATATAGTGAACACGGTGAATAAAATATCCCAAAAACTATTGTACAATCCCACTTTTTTTGCAATTTTTCCGCACTTGGAATTTTTTTGCCGTTTTCCAGTACACTATATGGTAAAACGTATGGTTTCATTTAAAAGTACAACTCGTCCCGCAAAAAACAAGCCCTAATATGGCAAGATTGATGGAAAAATAAAAAAGTTACGCCTCTCGGAAGAAGGGGAGCAAAAAACAAAAACGCAAAAACGGAAAGTGCCCGGGGGCTGAAGGGGTTAACTCAAGAAAGGCCTAGACAGCCATTTGCGACCAGTTCTGCAAATCCGCCCCTTTCCGTGTAAGGTCAGTCAATGGCTTGGCAATTTGAGAAAACCCCTTAATGAACCGTCGATAATAATTTGCGAAACCCAAAAAGCGTTGTAGCGCCTTGATATCCTGGGTTGCACCCAATCCACGATAGCCTGCACCTTTCCTGGGTCCATTTTAAACCCATCACGAGAAAGGAGTAACCCAAGAAAGGCTATTTCCTGAACAGAGAAAACACATTTTTCAAGTTTAGCAAACAGATGGTTATCACGTAATCTCTGTAATACTGAGCGAACATGCATAATATGCGTATCCTTATTGGCAGAATAAATCAAAATGTCATCGACATAGATGACCACAAAATGACCAAGAAAATCAGAGAAGATATCATTGATGAAATTTTGAAACACCGCAGGGGCATTTGTTAGACCAAAAGGCATCACCAAATTCTCGAATAACCCCTCTGACGTCAGAAAGGCCATTTTCCACTCATCCCCTTCTCTAATACGGATAAGATTATAGGCCCCCCTGAGATCTAGTTTGGTAAACCACCGGGCTTCAGAGAGTTGGTTGTAGAGATCAGGGATGAGTGGAAGCGGATATGTGTTTTTCACAGTAATTTTGTTCAATTCTCGGAAATCGAGACATGGCCTTAATCCTCCGTCCTTCTTCTTTACAAAAAAGAACCCAGCGGCCACAGGGGAAGAAGAAGGACGGATATGCCCTTTACGTATACTCTCAGATATGCACGATTTCATAGCAGCCCTTTCTGGACCCGAGAGGTGATATAAACGGGCCTTGGGCAATTTGGTATTGGGAAGTAAATCGATTGCACAGTCATATGGGCGATGAGGCGGCAAAACCTCGGCCTCTGTTTCCGAGAATACGTCTCTGTAGTCCCTCAGGTATTCCGGAAGACCCTCAGGACTTACGGAGAACACAGGTACAGATTGTAAACATCTTTTATGACAAACAGGACTCCATTTGACTATGGTACGACACTCCCAATCAATAACGGGATTATGTAACATCAACCATGGATACCCCAACACTAATCCAGCAGGGAGATTGGCCATTACAAAACAAGAAATAGTTTCAGAATGCAGAGACCCGATCACAAGAGTACATTTTTCAGTAGCAAACCGAATGAGGTTTTGAGGCAGCGGTGTTTTATCAATTGCCAGGAGTTGAATGGGTCCTTCTAACCTCATTGTCCCTAACTCTAATCTTTGGACCAACTCAGAGTCAATGAAGTTCATAGCAGACCCACAGTCAACAAAGGCAGTAGTAGACCAGACCGACTCCTTGACCCGGAGCTCAACATTCAGAAGTATCTTATTGGAGGAGAAGAAAGGTACCTGATAGTCTGGGCAACCTCCTCGACCATTACCCAGACTTAGAAGTTTCCCGACGACTGTTTAGCGGAGGGCAAGCCAGGCAGTCTATGCTCCAGTGTCCATGGTGTCCACAATAGAAGCACAGCTTGAGATCCCGGTGTCTTCTCCTCTCCTTCTCATCCGGACTGAAGGCTCCAACTTCCATGTGTTCCGTAGCCGGCAAAGAAGGTGCCCTGGGTAGAGGGGGCGGAATCTCACGCATGGTGCCCCTTCTTTCCCGTAATCTGTGGTCCATACGAACTGCCTCCGTCATCGCATCATCCAAGGTGCTGGGAGGTGAGTGCAGAGCCAAAGCGTCTTTCAGTGAGTCCGAAAGACCTCTTCGGAATTGTCACCTAAGTGCAGAATCATTCCACCGTACCTCAGTAAACCACTGCCGAAACTCAGAACAATATAGCTCAGCAGTGTGATTTCCCTGAGTGATATATATAAGGATAAGGCTGCACATCAAACTTAGATAAAGGTATAATGCCTCAAGCATATGGAAAAATATTGGAATATACAATGAAAAATGCTACTTGCTAATTTGAACATGTGAATAATGAATTGCATACCTGCCATGAATATAAGGAAAAAGGAGATATTTAGCAATCGCATTGATCAATGTAACTGAGCCCCAAGACCTCGTCAAGGTATATCTCTATATTGGGGAACACAGCTCCGCCCCTTTCGGCCATGTTTTTTCCATCTCCTATATAAGAAAGTCCTTAGTTACCCCTCTCCACCCACAGCAGTTTTTAATTGCAATGAGATGACACACAGTTAGGGTCACAGAGCTAGGGACCCCAATATAGAGATATACCTTGACGAGGTCTTGGGGCTCAGTTACATTGATCAATGCGATTGCTAAATATCTCCTTTTTCCTTATATTCATGGCAGGTATGCAATTCATTATTCACATGTTCAAATTAGCAAGTAGCATTTTTCATTGTATATTCCAATATTTTTCCATATGCTTGAGGCATTATACCATTATCTAAGTTTGATGTGCAGCCTTATCCTTATATATAGTATGTATTTTTTGGCTTGCACTCATAATATATATATATATTAGTGCTCACTTCAGTTATCCTATTCAGTTATATGTAGTTTTTTTCTGAATGTGAACACAACTCCGCCCCTTTCGGCCATGTTTTTTCCATCTCCTATATAAGAAAGTCCTTAGTTACCCCTCTCCACCCACAGCAGTTTTTAATTGCAATCAGATGACACACAGTTAGGGTCACAGAGCTAGGGGCCCCAATATAGAGATATACCTTGACGAGGTCTTGGGGCTCAGTTACATTGATCAATGCGATTGCTAAATATCTCCTTTTTCCTTATATTCATGGCAGGTATGCAATTCATTATTCACATGTTCAAATTAGCAAGTAGCATTTTTCATTGTATATTCCAATATTTTTCCATATGCTTGAGGCATTATACCATTATCTAAGTTTGATGTGCAGCCTTATCCTTATATATAGTATGTATTTTTTGGCTTGCACTCATAATATATATATATATATTAGTGCTCACTTCAGTTATCCTATTCAGTTATATGTAGTTTTTTTCTGAATGTGAACACAGCTCCGCCCCTTTCGGCCATGTTTTTTCCATCTCCTATATAAGAAAGTCCTTAGTTACCCCTCTCCACCCACAGCAGTTTTTAATTGCAATCAGATGACACACAGTTAGGGTCACAGAGCTAGGGGCCCCAATATAGAGATATACCTTGACGAGGTCTTGGGGCTCAGTTACATTGATCAATGCGATTCCTAAATATCTCCTTTTTCCTTATATTCATGGCAGGTATGCAATTCATTATTCACATGTTCAAATTAGCAAGTAGCATTTTTCATTGTATATTCCAATATTTTTCCATATGCTTGAGGCATTATACCATTATCTAAGTTTGATGTGCAGCCTTATCCTTATATATAGTATGTATTTTTTGGCTTGCACTCATAATATATATATATATTAGTGCTCACTTCAGTTATCCTATTCAGTTATATGTAGTTTTTTTTTTAATGTGAACACAGCTCCTCCCCTTTCGGCCATGTTTTTTCCATCTCCTATATAAGAAAGTTCTTAGTTACCACTCTCCACCCACAGCAGTTTTTAATTGCAATGAGATGACACACAGGTAGGGTCACAGAGCTAGGGACCCCAATATAGAGATATACCTTGACGAGGTCTTGGGGCTCAGTTACATTGATCAATGCGATTGCTAAATATCTCCTTTTTCCTTATATTCATGGCAGGTATGCAATTCATTATTCACATGTTCAAATTAGCAAGTAGCATTTTTCATTGTATATTCCAATATTTTTCCATATGCTTGAGGCATTATACCATTATCTAAGTTTGATGTGCAACCTTATCCTTATATATAGTATGTATTTTTTGGCTTGCACTCATAATATATATATATTAGTGCTCACTTCAGTTATCCTATTCATTTCCCTGAGTGAGACACATGATCCTGTCCTCAGCCACCCGTACACGGTCTGGTTCGTCAGATATCACCCCGAGGGAGTCAAAGAAGAGGTCAACCGAATGCCGTTCCGGGGCCGAAGGGGGTAGGGAAAACGCCCAGGTCTGGGGACCCCCTCTAAGTAATGACATGATGATCCCCACCCGCTGGGTCTCATTCCCCGAGGACCGAGGCCGGAGAGTGAAAAGGAGCCTGCAACTCTCCCTAAATGTCCGAAATAGGTTTTTCTCCCCCGAGAATTTATCAGGGAGCATCACCGTGGGTTCGGGGGAGGTCAGTTAGACATCAGTGGGACTATGCTGTCGTACGATTTGTGAGGTAGCTGCCAATGAGGTGGCCCTCGCAGAAGCGGAGACCTCACTCTGCAGCATATTGTGTAAAGCTACCAGGGTGCGATGCTCTGCAGCCAAATCCTGCACCAGCTGCGTAAAGTTGGCTACTTGCTCGCACAAGGTACTGAGTGGATCCATTACAGTCTTTTATGCTGTAAAGTTGGATCCCACTACCAAGAAATAAATGTCTTTTTTTTTTCCTATGGGAGATAAAGCCTATAGCGGCCGGCTATACTGTAATGCTGCCACCAGGGGGAGCCAGAGCTCTGTAGCAGAAGACACTACACAGAGCAATGAGAACCAGGAAGTGAATTCACAGCGTTCTCATACACTACCTCAAAGCATAGCTGAGAAGCAGAGCTGCAGAGCATGCAAGGAATAGTCAGGCAGGCTGGGTCAAACACCGTACGGGCAGAAGCAGGACCGGAGGAACGAGCAGAAGTGGAGTCAAAGTCAGGCCAAGGTCAGTACCGGAGGAAGCAACCGACTGGGGAAATAGGAGAGGGGACAGAGGACAGGAGTAACGACCAGGGGACGGAACACAGACAAGGGCACGGGGGCACAGGAACAGACAGATCAGGATATCACTCACAGGACCAGCAATCACAGGCAAAGCAGTGCTAAGCTTATAGCCGGCACTGGTTCACTGGAAATGCCAGCTTTAAAGGCAGCCAGGGTCTGGAAGTGAGGCTCGAGAGAAGGCTCCGCCCCCTAGCCATGTGGACAGTTAGGCAAACCATGACAGTTCTAAATTGAGAGGAGAAAAACACTCCACATGTAAACCATCATACCTAAAAGGCTATAGGTGGACAAATATCAGAGTAGAATAGAATGGCATAAATAGACATAATTACCTAAAGTGCTAGTGCAAGGGAACTGCAGTAAAGGCCTATTCACACGGCATGACAGAACCCCCAGAAATGGATCTAAGAACCACAACGCGCGTTTCGTGAGGATACTTTTTCTTCTTCAAGGAGGGAAGATTCTAGTAGCATGTACGGCCCAGACAGCGATAAATAGCCCCTCCGTTATTAGAAGATCCACGGCAGGTGTAATGTGTGGTGAATCAGGAAGTGAGGACAACTACCGGAAGTCCCGCCCCACTGGCTGGCTGGAGAGCGCAAGTGCAGAGCCGGGGACGTGTCACCCGGACAACCACAGTGCACATCTCATCACGGCCAGCTCGAGTGGGGCGCATGCGCACGGTGCACGCGTCCCACTCAAGACTGGTCACCAGGTATGGGCACACGCGCAGCTCCGAGGACGCATCACCCCAGAAACTATGTGACATCCCCCATGTCTCTAAGTAGCTGTTTTTAAAGTTTTTTTTATTACGGTTTGTGATTTTTTTTTCAATAAAATTTTACTTTTTTTGCACTAATACTCTGGTTCCTCTTGTTTTGATGTATAATTGAGTAAGTGCTAATACTGGCTTAGCTGTAGCAAGGCTAGGCCAGTCTTTATTCATAAGGCTCTTAGTTTGAGAATTGTTTTGTTTTTATATAACATAAGTGGCTAAAGCCAACAGATAGCTCCAACTATAATAGAAATTCTGCTTTGCAATATATTTGTCAAATTGGAGCAGACAAATCATCATAAGCCCAATGTAAAGGCTTATGGTGTTTTGTTGTTGACACTGCTAATTTGCACTTCAGATTTTTCTATGCTCAGATCTGAAGGTATTTGCTTCTAATATCTCTACTGCACAATACATAAATTAAACTATATAATTTTTTCTGCCCTGACAAAAAGCTACCAATGTTGGAGGCACGCCATTTCTAAAGATTGATAGTTTGATTTTATGCATGACTTAGTTTTGGACAGCAGGTTCCATTGTTAAACATTAAATTCTTCATTTTGCTCATGCCAAACCAAATTTATGGTGTTTCTAAAACTAGGAACCATAGCACAAAAATATTTTCGCAATAGTACAAATGTAAACTGGTGTGTGGCATTAGTCATAGGTGAGGGAGTGACCCTGGATGCCCTGGCATGGTACATGAAACACTCTGTCCTGGCAGGGTGTGTGGGCTGGGAACCCATGCAAGCCATATACTATATTGACGTCAGCTGGCCAGGACCGGATGACGATTTGTAACTCACAAGGAGACCAACAGTTCTTTTCAAACAATACTTTACTTGACGTTCATTCTGTGCAATAACGTCACATTCCAGACCGTGGGCACATATCTTCCAGCACATTACAGTTTTGAATAGCAATTTCAGACACAGTTCAAGTTCACACTGGATTGCTTCAGATCTAACTGGTCCTGTGAGTTCCAGCATAACCCAACTTAGCCTAGGAGTACAGCACACACTGTGACGGTCATATTCCCTTTCAGTAGTCCCATGTCCAGTCTCCTTAAGGGTCCCATTATCGCCAGAGCAGATATTTAGAGGGAAAGGGGTTACGTTCACACGCCAGTTGAGATTAACCCGGCACATTGACGGTTAAGGGGCCTGACCACTAGAGTCTTGTCCTCCTCCTATTGTCGGAGGGGGGGGGGGCACTCAGTTCAAGGCTCGGTCTCTCATTTTAAATCTGTTCAAACTCTGTGAACAGGGATTATACAAAGGCATATACAGTTAGGTCCAGAAATATTTGGACAGTGACACAATTTTCACGAGTTGGGCTCTGCATGCCACCACATTGGATTTGAAATGAAACCTCTACAACAGAATTCAAGTGCAGATTGTAACGTTTAATTTGAAGGTTTGAACAAAAATATCTGATAGAAATTGTAGGAATTGTACACATTTCTTTACAAACACTCCACATTTTAGGAGGTCAAAAGTAATTGGACAAATAAACTAAACCCAAACAAAATATTTTTATTTTCAATATTTTGTTGCGAATCCTTTGGAGGAAATCACTGCCTTAAGTCTGGAACCCATGGACATCACCAAACGCTGGGTTTCCTCCTTCTTAATGCTTTGCCAGGCCTTTACAGCCGCAGCCTTCAGGTCTTGCTTGTTTCTGGGTCTTTCCGTCTTAAGTCTGGATTTGAACAAGTGAAATGCATGCTCAATTGGGTTAAGATTTGGTGATTGACTTGGCCATTGCAGAATGTTCCACTTTTTTGAACTCATGAACTCCTGGGTAGCTTTGGCTGTATGCTTGGGGTCATTGTCCATCTGTACTATGAAGCGCCGTCCGATCAACTTTGCGGCATTTGGCTGAATCTGGGCTGAAAGTATATCCCGGTACACTTCAGAATTCATCCGGCTACTCTTGTCTGCTGTTATGTCATAAATAAACACAAGTGACCCAGTGCCATTGAAAGCCATGCATGCCCATGCCATCACGTTGCCTCCACCATGTTTTACAGAGGATGTGGTGTGCCTTGGATCATGTGCCGTTCCCTTTCTTCTCCAAACTTTTTTCTTCCCATCATTCTGGTACAGGTTGATCTTTGTCTCATCTGTCCATAGAATACTTTTCCAGAATTGAGCTGGCTTCATGAGGTGTTTTTCAGCAAATTTAACTCTGGCCTGTCTATTTTTGGAATTGATGAATGGTTTGCATCTAGATGTGAACCCTTTGTATTTACTTTCATGGAGTCTTCTCTTTACTGTTGACTTAGAGACAGATACACCTACTTCACTGAGAGTGTTCTGGACTTCAGTTGATGTTGTGAACGGTTGTCATCCGTGGACGCCCAGGCCTTTTTGAGTTCCCAAGCTCACCAGTCAATTCCTTTTTTCTCAGAATGTACCTGACTGTTGATTTTGCTACTCCAAGCATGTCTGCTATCTCTCTGATGGATTTTTTCTTTTTTTTCAGCCTCAGGATGTTCTGCTTCACCTCAATTGAGAGTTCCTTAGACCGCATGTTGTCTGGTCACAGCAACAGCTTCCAAATGCAAAACCACACACCTGTAATCAACCCCAGACCTTTTAACTACTTCATTGATTACAGGTTAACGAGGGAGACGCCTTCAGAGTTAATTGCAGTCCTTAGAGTCCCTTGTCCAATTACTTTTGGTCCCTTTAAAAAGAGGAGGCTATGCATTACAGAGCTATGATTCCTAAACCCTTTCTCCGATTTGGATGTGAAAACTCTCATATTGCAGCTGGGAGTGTGCACTTTCAGCCCATATTATATATATAATTGTATTTCTGAACATGTTTTTGTAAACAGCTAAAATAACAAAACTTGTGTCACTGTCCAAATATTTCTGGACCTAACTGTATAATATAGTAAAGTGCCTATCCCTGTGCCCATAATATAGTAATGTGCCCATCCCTGTGCCAATAATATAGTAATGAGCCCATCCCTGTCCCCATAATATAGTAATGTGCACATCCCTGTCTCCATAATATAGTAATGTGCCCATCCCTGTACCCATAATATAGTAATGTCCCCTGTCCTTGTGCCCATCCTGTAGTATTGTCCCCTTGGGCTCCTCCTCTTGTAGCAATGCTCCGTCTTGTAGAATTGCCCCCTAGTTTGCCATTCTTCACACACAAAAAAAACCAAACACATCCTTTTCACCTGTCCTTGTTCCCTCGGTGCCCTGTGTCCTGCCTCTTGTGGCTGCAGCCCCCTCCTTGCTGATTACTGCTGGTGCAGGGGCCGTGCAGTCAGCGCTTTATATCAGAGGACAGATTCCCGAGGTCTCTATGCAGCTTCTCCAGTGATCTGCTGCTGGCCTCTGATTGGCCGCCGGCTGATCATAGCTGTATACAGAGCTCAGCTCTGCAGAGCGCCCGGGAATCTGTCATCTGTTATAAAGCACTGACTGCACAGCCCCATACAGAGGCCGCGATCAGCAAGGGGCCTGCATGGCACAAGCAGCATCAGGGGCCGCAGCTGACAGCGCTTTATATCAGATGACAGACTCCTGGGCGCTCTGCAGAGCCGAGCTCTGTATACAGCTACTGCAATGATCCGCTGCTGGCCTCTGATTGTCTGGCGGCTGATCAGAGCTGTATAACGCGCTCCCATCTGCACAGAGCCAGTGAATCAGTCATTTCATATACAGCGCTGACTGCACGGCCCCAGCACAGGCAGCGTTCAGCAAGGGGGCCACTGCCTGTGCGCCGCCAGCAGCATGGGGGCTGCATTTAGCATACAGGCAGCGAGACCCCTGCACTATGGATGTGTGGGAGGGTGCAAGGAAGGGGGGCGGGGACTCTGATGCCATGTACCCGCCCAGCAGGGCGGCTACATGACGTCGGCTGTGATGCCCATCGGCAAGGCGAGCATAAGCTCCTGCCCTGTCGTCATGACATCACAGGAAGCAGCAAAATCGTGGCAGGAGCGGTCACATGACTGCTCTGAGCCGAGGGAGAGGGGCTGACAGCAGGGCAGGTAGGTAGTTACTATCTACTTACCTGCCCCAATGTAGCCCAATAGTGTAATAATAAGAAAAAGACAAAATAAGCCGGATAACCCCTTTAACATCCCCTCTGAAAAGAGGAGGGTTGTTTTCGCTATTAGAAAATTACATATAAGAATGGACATCTTATTCCATTGTAAACTGAAAAACACTTCCCATTTTCTAAGAAAAATACTATGTGTCACTGAAAATGATAACTTCCTAGTTTCAAATCTACCATTGAGGTTAGATATATGAAATATTTATAAGCAGAAGTGTAAAAGAATTTCTTTTGCACAGAAAAAGTGTAAAATTTGAAAGGTACACAAGCCATGCATTTTTATAATGTTTATATGAAAATTATGGAAAATATCTATGAATTTATATACAAATTTTAATCACAAAAATGTTCTACATTACAATAAAATAGATATGACAGTTAATCAATTATTAATGGACCATATGGCCAAATGTACAATACACTGGCTGACATATCGCCGATGCAGTGGCACAGAGGTTCAGGGGGCCCTTGCTGGTCAGTTAATAATGAGGGCAATCTGACCTGTTGTCCAGAGCTCAAGGCACCTGGCCAGATTGCCATTAGAGATGAGCCACCCCCCTGGAGTTAGAGTTCGGTTCGTTGAACAGTGCCCCGGTCGACGAGCCATTCGACGAACCTCTCGAACCCCATTGAAAACAATGGGAGGCAATCACAAACACATAAAAACACATTATAAATGTACACATACAGTTAATAAACATTGCCATAACACTTACCGGTACCCGCGATGCGTCCTGCACTCTGTCTCCCGCCGGTTTTCCATCGGTAATCGCTGCGTCCTCCCGGTAACCAGCAGTGATGCAGGACCTATCGTGACGTCAAAATAGCCATGTGACCAGTCACGTGTCTATTATCACGTCATGCTAGGTCTTGTCATTGCACTCTCCGGTACACGGTGCACGTTTGTGTATCGCCGTGTACCGGCGACATGCTCTGGCACACGGTCGACTCCCCGTTCTGCTTCCCAGTTCCATTATTGACCGGCTGACACAGCCGGTAAATAACGGAGATCACCGTTGCCATAGCAATGCGCCTGTTAGCGGTGACGTCACCGCTAGCACCGGCACCGGGAATCACGTGATCGGAGCACCATTGCTATGGCAACCCGTCTGTCAGCGGTCACGGTACTGCTAACAGCCAGCAGCACTGATCACTCACGGAGTGAAAAGCCTGCACGGGGAGCAGTGCTGCTGATGGAGCAGAGCTGCATGTGTTGAAGGAGAAAGAAGACAGAAGACCATGGATCGTGGAAGGATAAGAGGGAGTAATAAACATGGAGTCTCTAAGTGTGTCTGTGTATTTATTTCTATTAAAGTATTTTTTCTCTGTGTGGTCTTTTTTTTAACCCTTTATTGGAGATTCTTAATAGCCGGGTCAAACTTGCCTGACATTAAGAATCTCTGGCTTAATACTAGCTACTAAAACAAAGCTAGTATTAACTCATTATTACCCAGCAAGCCACCCGACTTCAGGGCAGCTGGAAAAGTTGGATACAGCACCAGATGATGGCGCTTCTATGAGAGCGCCATTTTCTGGGGCGGCTGCGGACTGCAATTCGCAGCAGAGGGGCCCAGAAACCTCGGGCTAACCTGTGCTGCGGATTCCAATCCCCAGCTGCCTAGTTGTACCCGGCTGGAAACAAAAATGGGGCAAAGCTCACGTGTTTTTTTTTTAATCATTTCATGAAATTCATGAAATAATTAAAAAAAGGGCTTCCCTATATTTTTAGTTCCCAGCCGGGTACAAATAGGCAGCTGGGGGTTGGGGGCAGCCCGTGCCTGCCTTCTGTACCTGGCTAGCATACAAAAATATGGTGAAGCACACGTCATTTTTTTTGTAGTTTTTTGGCAAAAAAAAATAAAAATGCTTCCATGGATTTTCCATTGCCAGTGAAGGTAACACCAAGCAGTGGGGGTTAGCAGCCAGTAGCTGCTTGGAATACCCTTAGCTAGCAATTAAAAAAAATGCAGCGGGAGCCCATATATATTTTTTTTAATTATTTATTTAAATAACTAAAAAATAAAAAGGGCTTCCCTGTATTTTGATTGCTCGATATCACAGTGCTGTAAAGTTAAATCTTTAAAAAAAAAGACGTAGTGCTCCGCCGTATCTTTGATTCTCAGCGCAGATAAAGCAGACAGCTACGAGTTTCCACCCCCATCTGCCTGGCGTTACCTTGGCTGGCAATCAAAATACAGGGAACCCCATTAATTTTTTTTATTTAAAAAAATAGTTAAAAAAAAAAATGACGTTGGGTCCCCCCATTTTTGATAGCCAGCTAGGGTAAAGCAGATGGCTGTAGCCTGAAAACCACAGCTGGCAACTTTACCGTGGTTGGGGATCCAATGTGGAGGTCACCCTAGGCTCTTTTTTTATAATCATTTTATAAATATTAATAATTACAAAAAAAAAGTAGGGTCCCCCCCAAAATGGGATCACCAGCCAAGGTAAAGCGGACAGCTGTGGTCTGGTATTCTCAGGGGGTGGGAAGGTCCATAGTTATTGGCCCTTCACAGCCTAAAAATAGCAGGCCGCAGGCGCCCCAGAAGTGGCGCATCCACTAGATGCGCCAATCCAGGCGCTTCACCCCAGCTGATCCCGTGCCCTGGTGCAGTGGCAAATGGGGTAATAAATGGGGTTGATACTAGCTGTAAGGTCACCTGACATCAAGCCCAGCAGTTTGTGATGTCATGGCGTCTATCACATACCCGACATCACAAACTGTCAGTACTAACAAAACAAATAGACAACAAAAAATGTATTTGAAAAACACTCCTCTAAACATTCACTCTTTCACCAATTTATTGTAAGGAAAAAAAAATAAGGGGGTCCCACGATGACTCTGGACCATCTAGAATATGGGGGGACACGCTCAGGGAACGTATCCCCCATTTTCTAAGAGTGCAGACCCTCCATGTGAGGAGTGTGGGTTCAATGAATCTGCACCCACTCTCCCCGGGTCCACAGCAGCAGAGTCCATGTCGTAACTGTTGCTACCAAAGCTGCAATGCCCTGTTCATGAGGTAAGGGCATACCTAATCAGGAGAACTATTTTACATTTCCAAATATTGGTATTTGCTGATATTATTGCTATTCCATCTACTATATATTGGGGATAGGATCTTGGAGATGGAATACCCCTTTAAGTCCAGTTATCCAGCTGAATGAATACTAAACAACAGAGCTTTCTATTTAGACATGTTTTCTTGTGGCGTATAACGGACTCTCATGTTTGGTAGTCGTTCAGCAGGGCAACTATAAAATCAAATACCTCCATTTGGAAATGTAGTATAGCTCTCCTGAGCAACTATTTTCCTTAACTCATGAGCAGGGCATTGCAGTAGCTTACAGATGCATGGTTACCGCCACTCACTGTGTCTGAACACAGGAAGCTGAGCTGACAGTCGCTCTGTGCATGTGGCAGCGTGTATTGTGAAGGAGGGGGCCGCGGGGGATCAACGCTGCACAGATACCGTGGGACACCGGGGAACACCGGTGGGGTTATAGGGGGTGATCTGGCAGGGCCTGGGGAGGAGTTTTCTGTCGCATGTGTTATGGCACATGCGACAGAAATTAGAGGAGTAGGGTGAATGCGGCCGGTGCGCTGCTGTGCGCGTGGCCATCTTGGATTTCCGGGAGGTGGTCGGGGGGGCACTTTGGCGACACCGGGGGACTGGAGGGGACCGGGGAGGAGATTTATCTCCCATCTGACATGTTTGTTCATGCCAGATGGGAGATAAATAATTTTTTACCGGCGCTGTCATTTACTGTAACGTCATCATCGGTATACGGTGTATACCTGTGATCATGTGAGCGGGGACCGGAAAAAACGGCCTGAATCATGATCTCCAGGGTCTCAGCTACCCCCTAAAACCAAAGAAATGTTCTGACGTTGGGGGGCGCTATTCACTTATTTCTGCCTGCTGTTTATAAACGGCAGATCAGAATAAGGCTTCATTCACACGACCGATCCGTTTTTGCGGTCCGCAAAAAACGGTCCGTTTTTTTCACGGGTGCATCCGTTTGGCATCTGTTTTCGTTCTGTATACGGTCCGTATGTCATCCGTTTGTCATCCGTGTGCCTTCCGTTTTTTTTTGCGTACTGCAAATAAACTGAAGGAGAGAAAATACATAAATTTACCCAGGATCCATAGCTTCAACCTACATGAGACAGTCACATGTTCACTCCAGTGCCATTTTCTACTGCTTTTCACAGCGTAGAGCGCTCTGGTGATTTTCTTGTGCTTGTACACTTCATATCAGTCTTTTCTGTCATTATAATGGCAGAAAAACACATAATGTCCCACTCTCCTACATTTTGTAATTTTGCACCCTTTGGTGCCTTTCATGTGGCACTAAGGGGTGCTTAGCCTTGTATTTAGCAAAAAAATAAATACATTTTAAAAAAAAATGACGTGGGGTTCCCCCTATTTTTGATAGCCAGCTAGGGTAAAGCAGATGGCTGCAGCCTGCAGACCACAGCTGGCAGCTTCACCTTGGCTGGTAATCCAAAACTGAGGGCACCCCACGCTGTTATTTTAAAGTAAATAAATAATTAAAAAAAAAAACACGTGGGGGTCCCCCCAAAATTGGATCACGAGCCAAGGTAAAGCGGACAGCTGGGGTCTGATATTCTCAGACTAGGGAGGTCCATGGTTATTGGACTCTCCCCAGCCTAAAAATAGCAGGCCGCAGCCGCCCCAGAAGTGGCGCATCCATTAGATGCGCCAATCTTGGTGCTTCGCTCCAGCTCATCCCATTGCCCTGGTGTGGTGGCAAATGCGGTAATATTAATAATTAATACCAGATGTGTAATGTCACCTGGCATCAAGCTCTGGGGTTCGTGAGGTCAGACGTCTATCAGATTCCCGATATCACCAACCCAGTCAGTAATAAAAAAAAATAGACGACAAACACATTTTTATTTGAAAAAACACTCCCCAACACATTCCCTCTTTCACCAATTTATTAGAAAGAAAAACAAATCCAGGTCTGCTGTAATCCAAGGAGTTCCCATGATGATCCATACCATAGTCACTGTCCCAGTCAATGAAGAACAGAATGTTCCCCATTGGCTGGGAGAGCAATGCAGTGATCTGAGCTAACATCAATAGGTCAGCCCAGGGCATGACGAGTGCTTCTGTCAGGAGCGAGGTACATTACCTGCGGTACGATCTCCTGCACTGCTGATAGCAGAGCTGCCACTGAGTTCAATGACTGCCGCCTTCACAGCCAAGTATTGCGGGAGCCTGTGACATCACCGCTAGTCACAGTCTCGGGTCGGCAGAGAGAGGAAATGTGAAGTGGCAGCCATGGAGGACAGTGACAGCGCTGAGGTCGGGAGGGCAGGACTTCATCACCACAGGTAAGCCGAGCGGGGCCATGTGTGCGTAGTGCGAGGTGGGTGGAGCCTAGCGGGGTAATGTGTGCGGAGTGCGAGGTGGGTGGAGCTAAGCGGGGTAATGTGTGCGTAGTGCGAGGTGGGTGGAGCTAAGCGGGGTAATGTGTGCGGAGTGTGAGGTGGGTGGAGCCAAGCGAGGCCATGTGTGCGGAGTGCGAGGTGGGTGGAGCCTAGCGGGGCCATGTGTGCGGGCGGCGGAGTGCAAAGTGGGTGGAGCCTAGCGGGGCCATGTGTGCGGGCGGCGGAGTGCGAAGTGGGTGGAGCCTAGCGGGGCCATGTGTGCGGGCGGCGGAGTGTAAAGTGGGTGGAGCCTAGCGGGGCCATGTGGCGTTGAGGACGTCAGTGCCGGGGACTGCATTGCTGGGGACAGGTGAGTGTGAGTGTGTGTGTGTACATGCCGCGTGCAGGAGGGGGCGGAGGCCAGCGGGGAAGTGTCGGCTCCCAGCACACGTAACCAGGGTAAATATCGGGTTACCAAGCAAAGTGCTTTGCTTGGATACCCGATATTTATCTTGGTTACCAGATTACGCAGGCTGCCAGCGATGGCTCCCTGCACACTGTAGCTGTAAAAAGCCCTGCTTTTGGTGATCGAGCCATTCTCGAACGTAACTCGAACTGTGGAGCTTTTAGCAAAAAGCTCGAGTTTGATCTCGAGCACCCCCCAAAATCACTCGAACATGAAATTGGCGAACCTTGAACATTGCTCATCTCTAATTGCCATCACAGGCAGCGTATTGGGCAGGGAGCGATCCCGCAGCTCCGCACATTATAGGCAGTGGAATGCAGGAATCTGCCCTCTATTCCCTGCCTGGCACTTTCTCTGTGAAACACGAATGCGCGCCGCGATGTCATCAGTATGATGCATGCCTTTGTCATTTGAAAACTTCCCGGCAGAAGAAGATGTGGTGCGACGGGGCCCCGTGCAGAGAGAAGAAGCGGGGCCCCATGTGGAGAGAAAAAGTGGTGCTGCGAGGCCCATACAGAAAGAAGAAGCAGTGCTGCGGGGCCCGTGTGGAGGGAAGAAGTGGTGCTGCGGGGCCCGTACAGAGAGAAGCAGTGTTGCGGGGCATGTATGGCGAGATGCGGTGCTGCGGGGCCTGTACAGAAAGACGATGCGGTGCTGCGGGGCCCCATGCGGAGAGAAGAAGTGGTGCTGTGGGGTCCGTATGGAGAGAGCAGTGCTGCGGGGCCCGTACGGAGAGAAGAAGTGGTGCTATGGGGCCTGTACGGAGAGAAGAAGCGGTGCCGCTGGGCTCGTGCTGAGAGAAAAAGTGGTGCTAAGTGGCCCGTATGAAGACAAGCGGCGCTGCGGTGCCCATGTGGAGTGAAGAAGCGTTGCCGCAGGGCTAGTGCTGAGAGAAGAAGCGGTGCTGCGGGGCCCGTGCGGAGAGGTGAGGGGTCACTAATAGCCTGAGGACGGGATAATAAGGAGGGAGAGGTGAGTGGTGACTAATATTGGGAGGTGTAATATATGGGGGGGTGTAGTGATGTAGAATATTACATGTGTACTTTATGGGGGTGTAGGGATGTAGTATATTACAGGTGTAGTATATGGGAGTTTAGTGGTTCATCATATTACAGGTGTAGTATATGGGGGTGTAGTGATGTAGTTGTAACACCTGCCTGGATCCACAGACTCAGACGGGCTGTAATGGACAGGCTACAGGGAAGCCACTCACCAAACAGGACCCCCAGAACCCTGAAACCCTTTAAACCCTATACAGGAATTTGGAATTACACAGGGCCCTGGAGATCACTACCTATGGAAGGCTGCAGTCCGAGAGAGTAGTTGTCAGACAGAGTCAAACCGGGAATTGCAGAACAGGGACAGAATCGGCAGGCAAGGACGTAATCAGAAAACAAGCAGTGGTCAAATCCGGATCGGGCAGCAAGGTACATAAACAGTAGGCAGTAGAGGTAGTCAGGAAACAAGCAGAGATCAGCACACAGGAATCACTATACAAATAACACAGGAATCAGGAATAGAACTTTCTTTGGCAGTGGTCAGATGACAGGAGGGGGAATAAGAAGGGTGTAGTGTCTTCCCATTGGCTGCAGATGAATGATGTCAACTTCAGCTGGAAGACACACGCCACCTACAGTCAGCCAGTGGTACTGCAGGTTCCAGGAAAACCCAGCCTAGTGGATGAGCGGAGCCTGCGCTCAGCAGAGCCACAGGCACCAACTACTCTCCCATCACCAGCACTATCCATGGCAGGAACACGGCATCGCCTGGTGATCGGAGCAGAAGTCGCAGGAGCGGACTCCGGTGGGGACATGACAGTAGTATATTACAGGTGTAATATATGGGGGTGTAGTGATGTAGTATATTACATCTGTAGTATATGGGGGATGTAGTATATTACAGGTGTAGCATTTGGAAGCTGTAGTATATTACAGGTGTAGTATATGAGGGTGTAGTGATGTAGAATATTACAGGAGTAGTATATGGGGGTTATTCATGTAGTAAATTAAAGGTGTAGTATATGGGGGTGTAGTAATGTAGTATATTACATGTGTAGTATATGGGGGGTGTAGTATATTACAGGTGTAGTATATGGGAGTCTAGTAGTGTAGTATATTACATGTGTAGTATATGGGGGGTGTAGTGATGTAGTATATTACATGTGTAGTATATGGGGGATGTAGTATATTACATGTGTAGTATATGGGGGGTGTAGTATATTACATGTGTAGTATATGGGGGTGTAGTGATGTAAAATATTACAAGTGTAGTATATGGAGGGTGTAGTGATATAGTATATTACATGTGTAGTATATGGGGAATGAAGTATATTACAGGTGTAGTATATGGGGGGTGTAGTGATGTAGTATATTACATGTGTAGTATATGGGGGATGTAGTATATTCCATGTGTAGTATATGGGGGGTAGTATATTACATGTGTAGTATATGGGGGTGTAGTGATGTAGTATATTACATGTGTAATATATGGATGTGTAGTGATGTAGTATATTACAAGTGTAGTATAGGGAGGGTGTAGTAATATAGTATATTACATGTGTAGTATATGGGGGATGTAGTATATTACAGGTGTAATATATGGGGTGTGTAGTAATAATATTAACATTTATATTTTCTTATTAGTATAAAGTTAAACAAATATTACAATTTAAAATAGGTGGGGAATTATATACAAATAAGAAAGTTCACAAGAAAAATGTCAGGAGGGGGTATCAATACATGCAGTATGTTATTGTTAATGCTATAATTACTGCATTTACAAGCAGTAAAATATCTGCAGCCTTGTTGCCATAGAAGAAGGGGGGCCCGAGGCACAATTTCTTGCACAGGGTCCCCAAGCTGTAAGGTGGGCTTTACACGTTGCGACATTGCTTCCGAAATATCGTCGGGGTCACGTCGTTAGTGACACACATCCGGAGCCGGTAGCGACATCGCAACGTGTAAATCCTAGGTGTGACGATAAACGATCGCAAAAGCGTTGAAAATCGTTTATCTGTGTAGCGTCGGTCATTTCTATAATGTCGGGTCGACTGCAGGTACGATGTTGTTTGTCGTTCCTGCAGCTCCACTGTCACGCTGTACTCTAAGATGTACAATAGCAGTACAGCGCAGTAATGTGGGACTGAGAGGATTCCTGAAACTATTTGAGAAGGTAGTTAGCTGGTAAACCACTAGGGGGCGTAAAAGTGGAGGAAACGTATGAGCAGGGAATTCCCTAGCAGAGGTAATACTAGTCAAGCCCACCAGATGGCAGTAGAATCGTCAGAAAGCCGTGTCACAACATGAGGTCTTGTAAGTACACAAGGGCAAAGTCTAAATGTAGTCAGAGGGAAGCAAATAGTCAGTAGCCGGGAAATCAGAGCCTAGAAGCGAGGGGGAGTGGGAACACAAGACAGAATTAAGGCAAACAGATAAGGAACAAACAGGGAGACAGCGGGAGAGACACTGATGGAAACAGACAACAGAGGAGGTTAACAGGTCAGGTGAACACGGAGGTCAGGAGGGGGCAGGGCAGACAACAGGTCACTCAAGAGAAGAACACAGCAGAGCCAGAAGTATCACGGGGGAAGTCCAAGAGAAACAGTGCCCTAATAAAGCAGCCTGACCTCCAGAACGAGGCAAAAAGGATTAACCCCTAACGTGACCTGCATCAGAAGTGAAACTAAAAAAAGGCTCAGCTCCAGCTGAGCCAGGAGTCAATCATGACATCCACACATCGCTGTGTGTAAACCCGCAGGAGTGACAAACATCTCCTTACCTGCGTCTCAACGGCAATGCGGAAGGGAGAAGGTGGGCGGGATTTCATGTTCCGCTCATCTCCGCCCCTCTGCTTCTATTGGATGGCCAATTAGTGACACACCTCCCCCTTGAAGGAGGGATTGTTTGGCAGTCACAGTAACGTCGCCGAGCAGGTATTTGCGTGTGAAGCTGCCGTAGCGATAATGTTCGCTACGGCAGCAATCACCATATATCGCATGTGCGACGGGGGCGAGTACTATCGCGCTCGGCATCGCTAGCCGATGCTAGCGATGTCGCAACGTGTAAAGTACCCCTAAATGTCCGCCCCTGGTACAATATGTTGAGTGGACGTCTGACCACTGCACCAATATGAACTTTTTATATATCTTGTTTTAAAACAGTGGACTTTACCAATAGCCCCATTTGCAGCTGTGACATTTATATATGTAGCTCTAGAAAAAATTAAGAGACCACTGCAAAATTGTCCGTTTTTCTGATTTTTCTCTTTATAGGTATATTTTGGAGTAAAATGTAAATTGTTCTTTTATTCTATAAACTACTGACAACATGTCTCCGAATTTCCAAGCAATACATTTTGTATGTATTTACTGAAAATGAGAAATGGTCAAAATAAAAAAAAAATACATTGCTTTCAGACCTCAAATAATGCAAAGAAAACAAGTTCAGAATCATTTAGAAACAACAATACTAATGTTTTAACTCAGGAAGAGTTCAGAAATCAATATTTTGTGGAATAACCATGATTTTTAATCACAGTTTTTATGTGTCTTGGCATGCTTTCCACCAGTCTTTCATGCTGCTTTTGGGTGACTTTACTCTTGGTGAAAAATTTAAGCAGTTCTTCTTTGTTTGATGGCTTGTGATTTTCCATCTTCCTCTTGATTACATTCTAGAGGTTTTCAATGGGGTTCAGGTCTGGAGATTGGACTGGCCATGACAGGGTTTTGATGTGGTGGTCCTTCATCCACACATTGATTGACCTAGCTGTCTAGCATGGTGCATTGTCCTGCTAGAAAAAACAGTCCTCAGAGATGGGAAACATTAGCTGAGCAGAAGGAAGCAACTGTTTTTCCAGGACAACCTTGAATGCGGCTTGATTCATACATCCTTCGCAAAGTTTAATCTGCCAAATTCCAGCCTTGCTGAAGCATCCCCAGATAATCACTGACCCTCCACCAAATTTCACAGTGAAAAGACACTATGGCTTGTACGCCTCTCCAGGTCTCTGTCTAACCATTAAACGACCAGGTGTTGGGCAAAGGTAAAAATTACAGTAGATTCATCAAAGAAGATTACCTTACTCCAGTCCTCTATGGTCCAATTCTTATGGTCTTTGGTAAACTTTAGCCTGGCTCTCCTTTGCTTCTCATTGATGAAAGACTTCTTTCTAGCCTTACATGATTTGAGCCCTGCCTCTAGGAGCCTGTTATGAACTGTTCTTGCCATGCACTTCACCCCAGCTGCCATTTTCCATTCCTTTTGTAGGCCACTATCATGGCAAGCCCAATTTCCAGACCTGAACCCAATTGAGAACCTCTGGAATGTAATCAAGAGGAAGATAGATAGTCACAAGCCATGAATCAAAGAAGAACTGCTTAAATTTTTGCACCAGGAGTGGCATAAGGTCACCTAAAGGAGTGTGAAAGACTGGTGGAAAGCATGACAAGACCTATGAAAGCTGTGATTAAAAATCATGGTCATTCCAGAAAATTTTGATTTCTGAATTCTTCCTGAGTTAAAACATTATTTTTGTTGTTTCTAAAGGATTATAAACTTGTTTTCTTTGCATTATTTGAGGTGTCTGAAAACAATGCATTTTTTTGTTATTGTGATCATTTCTCATTTTCAAAAAATAAATACAAAATGTATTGCTTTGAAATTTGGAGACATATTGTCAGTAGCTTGTAGATTAATAGAAGAATTGACATTTTACTCAAAAATATACCTATATCTGAGAAACTGAAAATTTGGAAGTGGTCTCTTAATTTTTGCCAGAGCTGTATATATATACAACCTGTCTCCTCCCTACATCTGTGACCTAGTCTCCCGGTACTTACCTACACGTAACCTCCGATCCTCACAAGATTTCCTTCTCTACTCACCTCTCATCTCCTCTTCCCACCATCGCATCCAAGATTTCGCCCGTGCCTCCCCCATACTCTGGAATGCTCTGCCACAACACATCAGACTCTTGCCTACCTTGCCAAGCTTCAAAAGGAACCTGAAGACCCACCTCTTCCGACAAGCCTACAACCTGCCATAACCCTCAGTCTGATACAGCGCCGCACGACCAACTCTACCCTCACCTACTGTATCCTCACCTATCCCTTGTAGATTGTGAGCCCTCGCGGGCAGGGACCTCTCTCCTCCTGTACCTGTCTGTGTATTGTACTGTTTATGATTATTGTACTTGTCCCTATTATGTATACCCCTTTCACATGTAAAGCGCCATGGAATTGATGGCGCTATAATAATAAATAATAAATAATAATTATATGTGTATGTATATATGTATATAAATATGTGTGTGCATATATATATATATATATATATATATATATATATATATATATATATATATATATATACATATATATACATACAGTCATATGAAAACGTTTGGGCACCCCTAATAATAACCTTTTTTCTTAATAACAATTTGGGTTTTTGCAACAGCTATTTCAGTTTCATATATCTAATAACTGAGACTGAGTAATATTTCCGGATTGAAATGAGGTTTATTGTACTAACAGAAAATGTGCAATCCGCATTTAAACAAAATTTGACCGGTGCAAAAGTATGGGCAGCTCAACATAAAAGTGACATTAATATTTTGTAGATCCTCCTTTTGCAAAAATCACAGCCTCTAGTCGCTTCCTGTAGCTTTTAATGAGTTCCTGGATCCTGGATGAAGGTATATTTGACCATTCCTGTTTACAAAACAATTCCAGTTCAGTTAAGTTTGATGGTCACCGAGCATAGACAGCACGCTTCATATCATCCCAAAGATTTTCAATGATATTCAGGTCTGGGGACTGGGATGGCCATTCCAGAGCATTGTAATTGTTCCCTGCATGAATGCCTGATGTCAACTTCAGCTGGAAGACACACGCCACCTACAGTCAGCCAGTGGTACTGCAGGTTCCAGGAAAACCCAGCCTAGTGGATGAGCGGAGCCTGCGCTCAGCAGAGCCACAGGCACCAACTACTCTCCCATCACCAGCACTATCCATGGCAGGAACACGGCATCGCCTGGTGATCGGAGCAGAAGTCGCAGGAGCGGACTCCGGTGGGGACATGACAGTAGTATATTACAGGTGTAATATATGGGGGTGTAGTGATGTAGTATATTACATCTGTAGTATATGGGGGATGTAGTATATTACAGGTGTAGCATTTGGAAGCTGTAGTATATTACAGGTGTAGTATATGAGGGTGTAGTGATGTAGAATATTACAGGAGTAGTATATGGGGGTTATTCATGTAGTAAATTAAAGGTGTAGTATATGGGGGTGTAGTAATGTAGTATATTACATGTGTAGTATATGGGGGGTGTAGTATATTACAGGTGTAGTATATGGGAGTCTAGTAGTGTAGTATATTACATGTGTAGTATATGGGGGGTGTAGTGATGTAGTATATTACATGTGTAGTATATGGGGGATGTAGTATATTACATGTGTAGTATATGGGGGGTGTAGTATATTACATGTGTAGTATATGGGGGTGTAGTGATGTAAAATATTACAAGTGTAGTATATGGAGGGTGTAGTGATATAGTATATTACATGTGTAGTATATGGGGAATGAAGTATATTACAGGTGTAGTATATGGGGGGTGTAGTGATGTAGTATATTACATGTGTAGTATATGGGGGATGTAGTATATTCCATGTGTAGTATATGGGGGGTAGTATATTACATGTGTAGTATATGGGGGTGTAGTGATGTAGTATATTACATGTGTAATATATGGATGTGTAGTGATGTAGTATATTACAAGTGTAGTATAGGGAGGGTGTAGTAATATAGTATATTACATGTGTAGTATATGGGGGATGTAGTATATTACAGGTGTAATATATGGGGTGTGTAGTAATAATATTAACATTTATATTTTCTTATTAGTATAAAGTTAAACAAATATTACAATTTAAAATAGGTGGGGAATTATATACAAATAAGAAAGTTCACAAGAAAAATGTCAGGAGGGGGTATCAATACATGCAGTATGTTATTGTTAATGCTATAATTACTGCATTTACAAGCAGTAAAATATCTGCAGCCTTGTTGCCATAGAAGAAGGGGTGCCCGAGGCACAATTTCTTGCACAGGGTCCCCAAGCTGTAAGGTGGGCTTTACACGTTGCGACATTGCTTCCGAAATATCGTCGGGGTCACGTCGTTAGTGACACACATCCGGAGCCGGTAGCGACATCGCAACGTGTAAATCCTAGGTGTGACGATAAACGATCGCAAAAGCGTTGAAAATCGTTTATCTGTGTAGCGTCGGTCATTTCTATAATGTCGGGTCGACTGCAGGTACGATGTTGTTTGTCGTTCCTGCAGCTCCACTGTCACGCTGTACTCTAAGATGTACAATAGCAGTACAGCGCAGTAATGTGGGACTGAGAGGATTCCTGAAACTATTTGAGAAGGTAGTTAGCTGGTAAACCACTAGGGGGCGTAAAAGTGGAGGAAACGTATGAGCAGGGAATTCCCTAGCAGAGGTAATACTAGTCAAGCCCACCAGATGGCAGTAGAATCGTCAGAAAGCCGTGTCACAACATGAGGTCTTGTAAGTACACAAGGGCAAAGTCTAAATGTAGTCAGAGGGAAGCAAATAGTCAGTAGCCGGGAAATCAGAGCCTAGAAGCGAGGGGGAGTGGGAACACAAGACAGAATTAAGGCAAACAGATAAGGAACAAACAGGGAGACAGCGGGAGAGACACTGATGGAAACAGACAACAGAGGAGGTTAACAGGTCAGGTGAACACGGAGGTCAGGAGGGGGCAGGGCAGACAACAGGTCACTCAAGAGAAGAACACAGCAGAGCCAGAAGTATCACGGGGGAAGTCCAAGAGAAACAGTGCCCTAATAAAGCAGCCTGACCTCCAGAACGAGGCAAAAAGGATTAACCCCTAACGTGACCTGCATCAGAAGTGAAACTAAAAAAAGGCTCAGCTCCAGCTGAGCCAGGAGTCAATCATGACATCCACACATCGCTGTGTGTAAACCCGCAGGAGTGACAAACATCTCCTTACCTGCGTCTCAACGGCAATGCGGAAGGGAGAAGGTGGGCGGGATTTCATGTTCCGCTCATCTCCGCCCCTCTGCTTCTATTGGATGGCCAATTAGTGACACACCTCCCCCTTGAAGGAGGGATTGTTTGGCAGTCACAGTAACGTCGCCGAGCAGGTATTTGCGTGTGAAGCTGCCGTAGCGATAATGTTCGCTACGGCAGCAATCACCATATATCGCATGTGCGACGGGGGCGAGTACTATCGCGCTCGGCATCGCTAGCCGATGCTAGCGATGTCGCAACGTGTAAAGTACCCCTAAATGTCCGCCCCTGGTACAATATGTTGAGTGGACGTCTGACCACTGCACCAATATGAACTTTTTATATATCTTGTTTTAAAACAGTGGACTTTACCAATAGCCCCATTTGCAGCTGTGACATTTATATATGTAGCTCTAGAAAAAATTAAGAGACCACTGCAAAATTGTCCGTTTTTCTGATTTTTCTCTTTATAGGTATATTTTGGAGTAAAATGTAAATTGTTCTTTTATTCTATAAACTACTGACAACATGTCTCCGAATTTCCAAGCAATACATTTTGTATGTATTTACTGAAAATGAGAAATGGTCAAAATAAAAAAAAAATACATTGCTTTCAGACCTCAAATAATGCAAAGAAAACAAGTTCAGAATCATTTAGAAACAACAATACTAATGTTTTAACTCAGGAAGAGTTCAGAAATCAATATTTTGTGGAATAACCATGATTTTTAATCACAGTTTTTATGTGTCTTGGCATGCTTTCCACCAGTCTTTCATGCTGCTTTTGGGTGACTTTACTCTTGGTGAAAAATTTAAGCAGTTCTTCTTTGTTTGATGGCTTGTGATTTTCCATCTTCCTCTTGATTACATTCTAGAGGTTTTCAATGGGGTTCAGGTCTGGAGATTGGACTGGCCATGACAGGGTTTTGATGTGGTGGTCCTTCATCCACACATTGATTGACCTAGCTGTCTAGCATGGTGCATTGTCCTGCTAGAAAAAACAGTCCTCAGAGATGGGAAACATTAGCTGAGCAGAAGGAAGCAACTGTTTTTCCAGGACAACCTTGAATGCGGCTTGATTCATACATCCTTCGCAAAGTTTAATCTGCCAAATTCCAGCCTTGCTGAAGCATCCCCAGATAATCACTGACCCTCCACCAAATTTCACAGTGAAAAGACACTATGGCTTGTACGCCTCTCCAGGTCTCTGTCTAACCATTAAACGACCAGGTGTTGGGCAAAGGTAAAAATTACAGTAGATTCATCAAAGAAGATTACCTTACTCCAGTCCTCTATGGTCCAATTCTTATGGTCTTTGGTAAACTTTAGCCTGGCTCTCCTTTGCTTCTCATTGATGAAAGACTTCTTTCTAGCCTTACATGATTTGAGCCCTGCCTCTAGGAGCCTGTTATGAACTGTTCTTGCCATGCACTTCACCCCAGCTGCCATTTTCCATTCCTTTTGTAGGCCACTATCATGGCAAGCCCAATTTCCAGACCTGAACCCAATTGAGAACCTCTGGAATGTAATCAAGAGGAAGATAGATAGTCACAAGCCATGAATCAAAGAAGAACTGCTTAAATGTTTGCACCAGGAGTGGCATAAGGTCACCTAAAGGAGTGTGAAAGACTGGTGGAAAGCATGACAAGACCTATGAAAGCTGTGATTAAAAATCATGGTCATTCCAGAAAATTTTGATTTCTGAATTCTTCCTGAGTTAAAACATTATTTTTGTTGTTTCTAAAGGATTATAAACTTGTTTTCTTTGCATTATTTGAGGTGTCTGAAAACAATGCATTTTTTTGTTATTGTGATCATTTCTCATTTTCAAAAAATAAATACAAAATGTATTGCTTTGAAATTTGGAGACATATTGTCAGTAGCTTGTAGATTAATAGAAGAATTGACATTTTACTCAAAAATATACCTATATCTGAGAAACTGAAAATTTGGAAGTGGTCTCTTAATTTTTGCCAGAGCTGTATATATATACAACCTGTCTCCTCCCTACATCTGTGACCTAGTCTCCCGGTACTTACCTACACGTAACCTCCGATCCTCACAAGATTTCCTTCTCTACTCACCTCTCATCTCCTCTTCCCACCATCGCATCCAAGATTTCGCCCGTGCCTCCCCCATACTCTGGAATGCTCTGCCACAACACATCAGACTCTTGCCTACCTTGCCAAGCTTCAAAAGGAACCTGAAGACCCACCTCTTCCGACAAGCCTACAACCTGCCATAACCCTCAGTCTGATACAGCGCCGCACGACCAACTCTACCCTCACCTACTGTATCCTCACCTATCCCTTGTAGATTGTGAGCCCTCGCGGGCAGGGACCTCTCTCCTCCTGTACCTGTCTGTGTATTGTACTGTTTATGATTATTGTACTTGTCCCTATTATGTATACCCCTTTCACATGTAAAGCGCCATGGAATTGATGGCGCTATAATAATAAATAATAAATAATAATTATATGTGTATGTATATATGTATATAAATATGTGTGTGCATATATATATATATATATATATATATATATATATATATATATATATACATATATATACATACAGTCATATGAAAACGTTTGGGCACCCCTAATAATAACCTTTTTTCTTAATAACAATTTGGGTTTTTGCAACAGCTATTTCAGTTTCATATATCTAATAACTGAGACTGAGTAATATTTCCGGATTGAAATGAGGTTTATTGTACTAACAGAAAATGTGCAATCCGCATTTAAACAAAATTTGACCGGTGCAAAAGTATGGGCAGCTCAACATAAAAGTGACATTAATATTTTGTAGATCCTCCTTTTGCAAAAATCACAGCCTCTAGTCGCTTCCTGTAGCTTTTAATGAGTTCCTGGATCCTGGATGAAGGTATATTTGACCATTCCTGTTTACAAAACAATTCCAGTTCAGTTAAGTTTGATGGTCACCGAGCATAGACAGCACGCTTCATATCATCCCAAAGATTTTCAATGATATTCAGGTCTGGGGACTGGGATGGCCATTCCAGAGCATTGTAATTGTTCCCTGCATGAATGCCTGAGTAGATTTGGAGCATTGTTTTGCTGAAATATCCATCCCCTGCGTAACTTCAACTTCATCACTGAATCTTGCACATTATTGTCAAGAATCTGCTGATACTGAGTTGAATCCATGCGACCCTCAACTTTAACAAGATTCCCAATGCCGGCATTGGCCACACAGCCCCAAAGCATTACGGAACCTCCACCAAATTTTACTGTGGGTAGCAAGTGCTTTTCTTGGAATGCCGTGTTTTTTTGCCTCCATGCATAATGCCTTTTTGTATGACCAAACAACTCAATCTTTGTTTCATCAATCCACAGGACCTTCTTCCAAAATGTAACTGGCTTGTCCAAATGTGCTTTTGCATACCTCAGGTGACTCTGTTTGTGGCGTGCTTGCAGAAACGGCTTCTTTTGCATCACTCTCCCGTACAGCTTCTCCTTGTGCAACGTGCGCTGTATTGTTGACCGATGCACATTGACACCATCTGCAGCAAGATGAAGCTGCAGGTCTTTGGAGGTGGTCTATGGATTGTCCTTGACTGTTCTCACCATTCTTCTTCTCTGCCTTTCTGATATTTTTCTTGGCCTGCCACTTCTGAGCTTAACAAGAACTGTACCTGTGTTCTTACATTTCCTTACTATGTTCCTCACAGTGGAAACTGACAGTTTAAATCTCTGAGACAACTTTTTGTATCCTTCCCCTGAACAACTATGTTGAATAATCTTTGTTTTCAGATAATTTGAGAGTTGTTTTGAGGAGCCCATGATGCCACTCTTCATAGGAGATTCAAATAGGAGAACAACTTGCAAGTGGCCACCTTAAATACCTTTTCTCATGATTGGATACACCTGCCTATGAAGTTCAAAGCTCAGTGAGGTTACAAAACCAATTTAGTGGTTTAGTAAGTCAGTAAAAAGTAGTTAGGAGTGTTCAAATCAAGAAATTAATAAGGGTGCCCATACTTTTGCTCCGGTCAAATTTTGTTTAAATGCGGATTGAACATTTTCTGTTAGTACAATAAACCTCATTTCAATCCAGAAATATTACTTAGTCCATCAGTTATTAGATATATGAAACTGAAATAGCTGTTGCAAAAACCCAAATTGTTATAAAGAAAAAAGGTTAACATTAATAGGGGTGCCCAAACTTTTTCATATGACTATATATATGTGTATATATATATATATATATATATATATATATATACACCAATAATGTAATGTATATACACATACTGTATATATATATATATATATATATATATATATTGTAAACGTTGCTTACCGCAACCCGGGGGGTTTTACTCGCTTGCAGCGATGCAGGGTAGCTTAGGCATACACAGGCAACACAGTCTTTCTCAAAAATGCAGCAGTTTATTAGTAACCAACATAAACTGCCCTTCCAAAACACAATGAAGCCTCTCCTGGCTTAAAGGAAAAGGTAAACTAAACACCTTCACATACCGTGGGCTTCAATTCCATTTAAATGTTCATAGTGAAGGTATGGCCGTCTCCCCAGGAGACACAGATTTCTGGTCAGTCTTTGTAGCGAATACAAAATGGATACAGCCGCACACTAAATGCCATCAATGTATAAGGGAACTCTGGTACTGTATTACTGCTATATGAAAAAATGAGATTTTTAGTTTATGAATTGGTCAATGCATGTAAGCCCGGAAACCAAACGGCAAGGTAAATCTCAATATTCCGGGTCCCTAACTAAAATGTCACTATCTAGGTTAAAAACATCCATGCCTGGGCAGGTAGACTAAAAATCTAACTTGAAATGGCACTGTCTGGACTAACCTCCATGTCTGGGCAGCTAGGACTCCTGGTATAAGGATTGTGAACACAGCCTGGTTTATAGGGCGGAGTGCTCAGTCAGAAAAAAACTCACTGCAAATATTTCAAAAGACTGACCTGCACATCCTACAAGTGTGTATAGGTGCCAGCTGAAAAAACCTAGCAAATACAAAATGGATACAGCCGCACACTAAATGCCATCAATGTATAAGGGAACTCTGGTACTGCATTACTGCTATATGAAAAAATGAGATTTTTAATTTATGAATTGGCCAATGCATGTAAGCCCGGACACCAAACGGCAAGGTAAATCTCAATATTCCGGGTCCCTAACTAAAATGCCACTATCTAGGTTAAAAACATCCATGCCTGGGCAGCTATTTGGTTTCGGGCTTACATGCATTGGCCATTCCTTTGGAGTTTAGAGTAGAGGGCTTGGACCATTCAGAGTCTATGCTATAGCCCAAAGTGTAGTTAGGTCTTCCATGACCTTGGTTCCTTTCTTTATAGGACCTACTTTCTGTGCCAACTGAGGCAACACCTTTATCAGGTGGACAACCCTTCTCCTGACCCCAGCCTGAAAGCGGTCTCCACCTCATACCAACTTGATGGAGTTGTTCTGCAATATTCTGCCTTTTTAGGGTCAACTGCCTTAGTTCTTTCAGGTAACGCAGGTGGTACTCTAGGAGGACTCGTACATTTCCAACACACTCCTTTGTTCCCACAATGACACATGGAACCATACCGACTTCACAGAGTATCTTGGCTTCATTATGAATATTAATTCTTACTCTCGTCACACCGGACTTGTCAACCATCTCCTGCATGACACTTCCATTTCTTCCAATCAGCTTCTTAACCAGTTCTCTGGGCACTTGTGTGACCTCTTCCACAAACTCCAACAACCTTCGAGCTGTCTTGACTGCTTCTGCAGTTTTCCCATAGATTCGGAATGTTCCACTGGTTTTTTCCACTTCAATAACTGTAATACCTGGAACCTTCCTGGCTTGCTAAATGTTACTTCTCAGCGCTCTGATTGCAAGCCCAATTAATGGTTTCTTCACAACCACCACTTCCTGAAACGCTGCGGTGAGCCGCTTCATATGCTCCAATCGTCTGATGTCTTCTTCCATCTTTGTAGAGATGAGCCACTTCGTGCGAAGACACTGTAGGTGCATGCCACTCAGGATAGCCACCCGTTTCTTTGTGACATCACTTACAGAGCACACCACCAACCGACAAGACTCTGGGGCAAAGTACACTTTATAGGCTCCTACGGCCGTCTTGAATTTTTCATGTACCGCCTCACTGGCACAGGCTTTTCTCAAGTCTGCAGGGACTTCTACCATGCACGTAAAGACTGGCCGAATTTCTTTACCTGTAAGGCCATCGGACCATTCCTTGGGTCTTCCACAGCCATCCTTTTTTCTTATCACAGGCTCCACCTTTGGAGTTGCATTCTCCTCAGGTTTTTCCATAGCCTCAGAGCCTTTGAATTTTTCCTCATCTTTGGCCTCAAGATTCTCAATCTTCTGTACCAAGTCCATCTTTATGGCCTCCATCTTGGTCTTACCAGTAAGTTCAGTTAAGCTCTCAGCTGCTGATGGGACTTCTGGGCTAGATTTCCCTACTTTAAGGGTTTTCTCAATTTCTGCAGCTTCAGCCATCTCTTGGGACTCTGCAGCATCTCCCTCAATTTCCTCTTGATTCTCTGCAACTTCAGAGGCTTTCTTGCACTCCATACCTTCAACCTCAGATTCTCTGGGGTCTACAACAGCTTTTGTGCCGTTTGCACTATTATTCACCCCAGCACTTGGTGGATCACTGGTCTGCTCACCATGACCTTTGTGGATTTTTCCTCCACCAACAGCCTCCAGGATTTCTTCTCCTATAGTGTTTTCACTCAACAGACCATCAGCTTCACACCAGGAAATCATAGGGGACATCACCACTACTGTTTTGGTCGGCTCCTTTTCTGCACTTTCACCCTGCTGATTTCTGCCGTTACAATGTGTCAGTTCCAGCTCAGACTCATCTTTCTTTTGCATGATTTTGCTGTCCAACTCTACATTAGCGGTTGCTATTGGCAACGTGCCTTTCTCAACCTTCTCTGCACACTCAGATTCTGGAAGGGAATCCACCCTTTTGGCAGAAATACATGACACTGTCTCTACCTGGACCATATTTTCAGAGGTTGTAGCTCGCTCCGCCTCTCTACGCCTGTTGCGCCTTCGGCGACGGGAGGAGGTTTTCCCCTGTTCGCTCATCAGTACGTCACTGTACTCGTTTGTCACTTTAGTAGAGTTAGTGTATTTACTGGAGTCATCGTCACTCGCCCTGGTGTCCTGGACTAACATGTTTCCACTTAACCAAATGTTGGCTCCCTTTTCTGGAGCTCCCCCGTCACTAACGGTCATATTGTCTTTTATTTTCTTACACATCATGTCCCTAAGTTGGGCATGTCCACATTTTTCTTTGCTCCCCACTAACTTAGGACAGTCACCTTTAGGGGGTGCTATCTTCACCTTACCACACATAACCACCCCACAAGGACTCTTTTTAACCTCCCGCTGTGGTGGAGCTTCCTTTGGACTGTTACGGCTCTTACAAAAGCACCCGGACACTTCCCCCTGCTTCCACAAGTCCACAAATAATTTAGAGTCCCAACCTATAATAATTGGGTGCTGTAAATCTGAAACTACACCAACATCATGAGAACCAAGGTCCCTTTCTGGGTATTCTTTATCATTATTGTGGGTGCAGTTGGCGTATAACTTCTTTCCAGGAAACAGGTAGACATCAGATGTGGCCCTCACCAGGGTCACCAAACTCCTTGAGTCTACAAGTCCAGTTACAGATTCCCCATCCACTTCCACGGTACACAGACGTGGCTTCTCGTCAGATGGGTGGTCTATACTGCAGACAGGACACTTGCAGCATGAACACGTTTGTGCTTGACTACTGTCCATCTGCGCCACTGCGCCCTTGTCTATGGGATGCTCCACCCCCTTTTGGGCAACCACCCCTTCATGGGATTCCACCCCATTTCGGGCAACCCAGTCCCCAGAGGGTACATTCCATGGCCTTTCCATGGAAAACGCATGTCCCAAACCACACAGTACCTCGGTGCCCAGGTATCCTTCTGGGCACCCTGTGTGTGCACTGGCCCAACAAGGGACTGTACCCACTTGTCCAGCGCCACCAAGTCAAGACGCTCTGCCAGCGACTCCTGTCGACGCTGCAGCTCATTCTGCTTTACCTCCTGGCGGCCAGTCTCCTGCAGTCGCTGCTCACCGACCCGCACCAGGTACTTTAACAGTATCTCATCCACACAAGCTGCTCCAGTCATGGTCACTCAGCTCCCACGGACCTTCGTGGACCCGCCGATCCCCTGCAAACTGCTTCGAAAATTGTTTTCGTGCACCCGCCGATCCACAGGCAACACTTCCTTGCAGTATGTCGACACCAAAGAAAAAAAAACCTTCGTGGACCCAGCTGATCCACAGGAACAACACCTCTGCAGTTGCTAGACGTGCTGCCTGGATTGCTGCCCGCATTCTCCACCATATGTAAACGTTGCTTACCGCAACCCGGGGGGTTTTACTCGCTTGCAGCGATGCAGGGTAGCTTAGGCATACACAGGCAACATAGTCTTTCTCAAAAATGCAGCAGTTTATTAGTAACCAACATAAACTGCCCTTCCAAAACACAATGAAGCCTCTCCTGGCTTAAAGGAAAAGGTAAACTAAACACCTTCACATACCAAGGGCTTCAATTCCATTTAAATGTCCATAGTGAAGGTATGGCTGTCTCCCCAGGAGACACAGATTTCTGGTCAGTCTTTGTAGCGGACCGCCCGCTCAGGTTTGGACACAACGAGTGTCAGAGTGGAGCTCCCTCAGCCTCCACACACTCAGTTCCAGATAGTTGAAGGCAACCCACCCTTCCTTAGGCAGGTTCCTTCCAGAGGCTCCAACCTCTCTGAGAATAGCAGCCTCTTTATCTGCCTGAGGCTGCTCCTCATGCAGGGCTGCTCCACACACTGCTTCACACTCACTGACAGTCTCTTAAATCAGACTGGACACACCCACAGATGGAGATCTGTGTTTCCAGACCTGCACAGCATACTGGCATTGTTTAAGGGAACCTGACCCTTATATGCAGAACCAAGCCTTTGTGGAACTACAAGTCCCATAGCAACTTCTTCACTTTAATAACGCAGGGACCTTCTCCACTGCGACACATAGCGAACATTTACCACATTGGTGGTCGCTACCTCACTATATATATATATATATATATCACAGTACAGACCAAAAGTTTGGACACACCTTCTCATGCAAAGTGTTTTCTTTATTTCCATGACTGAAAATTGTAGATTCACATTGAAGGCATCAAAACTATGAATTAACACATGTGGAATGAAATACTTAAAGTGTGAAACAACTGAAAATATGTCTTATATTCTAGGTTGTTCAAAGTAGCCACCTTTTTTAATGATTACTGCTTTGCACACTCTTGGCATTCTCTTGAGCTTCAAGAAGTAGTCACTGGAAATGGTCTTCCAACAGTCTTGAAGGAGTTCCCAGAGATGCTTAGCACTTGTTGGCCCTTTTGCCTTCACTCTGCGGTCCAGCTCACCCCAAACCATCTCAATTGGGTTCAGGTCTGGTGACTGTGGAGGCCAGGTCATCTGGTGTAGCACCCCATCACTCTCCTTCTTAGTCAAATAGCCTTTACACAGCCTGGAGGTGTGTGTTGGGGTCATTGTCCTGTTGAAAAATAAATGATGGTCCAACTAAACACAAACCGGATGGAATAGCATGCCACTAAAAGATGCTGTGGTAGCCATGCTGGTTCAGTATGCCTTTAATTTTGAATAAATCCCCAACAGTTTCACCAGCAAAGCACCCCCACACCATCACACCTCTTCCCTCCATGCTTCACAGTGGGAACCAGGCATGGAGAGTCCCTCCGTTCACATTTTCTGCGTCGCACAAAGACACGGTCGTTGGATCCAAAGATCTCAAATTTAGACTCCTCAGACCAAAGCACAGATTTCCACTGGTCTAATGTCCATTCCTTGTGTTCCTTAACCCAAACAAGTCTCTTCTGCTTGATGCCTGTCCTTAGCAGTGGTTTCATAGCAGCTATTTTACTATGAAGGCCTGCTGCACAAAGTCTCCTCTTAACAGTTGTTCTAGATATGTGTCTGCTGCTAGAACTCTGTGTGGCATTGACCTGGTTTCTAATCTGAGCTGCTGTTAACATGTGTTTTTTGAGGCTGGTGACTTGGATAAACGTATCCTCCGCAGCAGAGGTGACTCTTGGTCTTTCTTTCCTGGGGTGGTCCTCATGTGAGCCAGTTTCTTTGTAGCGTTTGATGTTTTTTTCCACTGCACTTGGGGACACTTTCAAAGTTTTCCCAATTTTTCGGACTGACTGACCTTCATTTCTTAAAGTAATGATGGTGTTACGCTCACCGGGGAGCAGCGAGCGTCCGGAGGTGGACTCACTGGACCGTGCACCGGACTCCCCTGAGAAGGCGACCAACAGCGAACCCCTGTACAGGGATTGTGCGGCGCCTCCCCAGAAGGCCTAAATGCACGGCAGCCAGGAACCGGTGGTAGGAGTCTCTGTACGACCAGGCGTAGCTCGGGTACGACGTCTGCAGCAGGCAGAACACGGGTGTGGTACCGGAGATGTTCACTGCGTGTATGGCCGGTGACGTCCACTGCGGGTATTGCCAGTGACGTCCACTGCGGGTATGGCCGGTGATGTCCACTGCGGGTATGGCTGGTGACGTCCACTGCGGGTATGGCTGGTGACGTCCACTGCGGGTATGGCTGGTGACGTCCACTGCGGGTATGGCCGGAAGGTACAGACGGCACTACGGTGAGATAGAGTATTAGTAACGGGCAGATAACAAACAGGTAACAGAAGTACAAGGGGGCCTGACCACTAGCAGAGCTCAAGTAGAAGTGTTGCTCGGGCGCCTGCTGCCGGGGGAGGTGAACCTAAATACCTATTAGGTAACAGGTGACCTCTGAAGTCACTTCCAGAAAACGGGGCATACCACTTTAAGAAAGGGGGCGTGGCCTCGTGCGCAGCTTAGAGTTACTTACTGCAATTCTGTGTGAGGACGGGAGACAGGAAGAGGCTGCAGCAGGCCTGAGAGTAGGAGCAGCGTCTGCAGAGCCATGGGACCGGTAAGAGGAAGGCCTTCGCTGCCTGGGACTGGGACCAGGAGTGCACGTGGGAGCCATGCTGGGACTGGGCAGATGTGAGGGAGAGCTCCCCCCCGGGGTCTGGTGGGACCAGGCATTACAGTACCCCCCCCCTGAAGCCCCCTCCTCCTCAGGAAGCTCCGGAGGAGACGAGGAGCATCCACGTCCTCCGCAGCTACCCACGTCCTCTCCTCAGGACCGAACCCCTTCCAGTCTACCAGATAGTAGGATTTACCTCGGACCTCCTTAGCCGCAAGGATGGCTTTTACCTCATAGACGTCGTCATCACCAACAGGAGGAGGCGAAGCCCCAGGATCACTGTGGAAACGGCTCAGGACCACCGGCTTGAGGAGGGACACATGGAAGGAGTTCGGGATGCGAAGTGTAGACGGCAGCTTCAACTTGTAGGACACCTCATTGATCCATCGGAGCACTTCAAAGGGACCAATGAAGCGGAGACCCAGCTTGTAAGACGGCTGTTTCAGGCGGACATACTTAGACGAGAGCCAGACTTTATCTCCGGGTTGAAAGAAAGGAACATCCAGACGGTTCTTGTCAGCGTGTTTCTTCATGCGGACAGAGGACCGTTCCAGAGTCGACTTAGTCTCAGCCCAGACGGCGGAGAAAGACCTCATGAGGTCATCAGCTGCAGGATTGCCTGAAGAAACTGTCACAGGGCACGGCACTTTGGGTCGCTGTCCATACACCACCTGGAACGGGGATTTAGCAGAGGACTCACTGTCATGATTGTTGTAGGAGAACTCGGCCCATGGAAGCAGTTTGACCCAGTTGCTGTGGTGTTCGTCCATGAAGTGGCGGAAATAGTTAGTCAAGACTTGGTTAATGTGCTCCACTTGCCCATTGGACTGAGGGTGGTAGGCAGAAGAAAAGTCCAATTCCACATCCATCATCTTGCAGACTGCTCTCCAAAACCGAGCGGTGAACTGGACCCCTCTGTCGGATACGATATGGAGAGGCAAGCCGTGAAGCCGGAAGATGTGTTGAATGAATAGTTCAGCAAGGACCGGAGCGGACGGTAGCCCAGTGAGTGGTGTGAAGTGGGCCATCTTGGAGAACCGGTCCAACACCACCCAGATGACTGTGCAGCCAGACGATTTTGGCAGGTCTGTGATGAAATCCATGCCGATATGTTGCCATGGAGCGGATGGTACGGGTAAAGGAAGCAAAGGGCCTGCTGGAAGAGTCTTCGGGAACTTGTTCCGGGCACAGGAGGAACAGGATGAAACAAAGTCCTGGACGTCTTGACGTAGCCCTGGCCACCAGTAATACCGGGATATCAATTGCAGAGATTTCTTTTGACCCACATGACCTGCTATTCGGGAAGAGTGTCCCCACCGGAGTACACGTTCCCTATCGGCCTCAGCAACAAACGTTTTACCGGGAGGAAGGTGGAGCATGTCAATCGGTGCCGCCATTAGCTTGGAAGGTTCAATGATGTGCCGGGGTTCATCCTCCTGATCCACTAACAGGAATGATCGAGACAGTGCATTGGCCTTCAGATTCTTCTCAGCTGGACGAAAGTGCAGAACAAAATCAAAGCGGGCGAAGAACAATGACCATCGGGCCTGTCGGGGGTTTAGCCTTTGGGCTGTCTGGAGATATGCCATGTTCTTGTGGTCGGTATAGATGGTAACTGTATGCAATGACCCCTCCAGCAGATATCGCCACTCCTCCAGGGCCAACTTGATAGAAAGCAACTCACGGTCTCCAATGGAGTAGTTTCTTTCTGCTGGGGAGAAAACCTTAGAAAAGAAGCCACAGGTTACTGTCTTACCCTCGAACGTTTTCTGTGTAAGGACCGCACCAGCTCCGGATGAGGAGGCGTCTACCTCAAGGATAAACGGCTTGTCAGTGTCGGGTCTGTGTAAGGCTGGAGCAGAAGCGAAGGCTCGTTTAAGGGACAGGAAGGAGTCTTCAGCTTCCGGGGTCCACTTCTTTGGGTTCTCCCCTTTGCGAGTGAGAGAGGATATGGGGCGTACCAGGGACGAGAAATGTGGGATGAACTGCCAGTAATAGTTGGCGAATCCCAGGAATCGATGGATAGCTTTCAACCCTTCCGGACGGGGCCACTTCAGTACGGCTGACAACTTATCTGGATCCATCTTCAGACCGGTATCAGAGACTATGTGGCCAAAGAAGGGTAGCGAGGTCTGCTCAAACAGGCATTTCTCAAGTTTGGCGTAAAGACGATTCTCCCTCAATCTCCGCAGGACAAGACGGACATGTCTTCAATGGGTATGCAAATCTGGAGAGAAGATAAGGATGTCGTCCAAGTACACGACTACACAGGTGTAGAGAAGATCGCGGAAGACGTCGTTCACGAACTCTTAGAAGACCGCCGGAGCGTTACTGAGCCCGAAGGGCATCACACGGTATTCATAGTGCCCGTCACGAGTGTTGAACGCGGTCTTCCATTCGTCTCCCAACCGAATGCGGACCAGATTATACGCACCCCGGAGATCTAACTTGGAAAACATCTTGGCACCTCGGAAGCGGTCAAACAGTTCCGGTATAAGGGGTAGCGGGTACCTGTTTTTTACCGTGATCTAAAGCCCGCTACACACGCTTCAATATATCTCACAATCTGTCGTTGGGGTCAAGTTGTAAGTGACGCACATCCGGCATCGTTTGTGAGGTATCTGCGTGTGACACCTACGTGCGATCAGGATTGAACGCAAAACCGTTGATCGAAACACATCGTATCTTTCTCTAGAATTGAGCGTTTTGTTACACGAACCTAGTCAATTGAAACGTGTGACATCCCTCATACGATTTTGGTGTCTGATGCTATGTCCGCAGGTGTGCGCTCTGCACCGCAGCTTAAAAAAGGTCCGCTTCAGAGCGCAGCTGAAAAGCTGCGTTCTGAAGCGCCTCACAATGTCTGTCATTCACTAATCTCTGTCAGTCGGTCACTATCTCTGTCCCTCACTCTCTGTCCATGTCAGTCTATCCCCCTCTCTCATATACTCACCGATCCCCGATCCCCGGCGCTGCACGGCATTCACACTGCTCCGGCGGCTTTTACTGTTTTGAAAAAGCCGGCCGCCCATTAAACAATCTCGTATTCCCTGCTTTCCCCGCCCACCGGCGCCTATGATTGGTTACAGTGAGACACGCCCCCACGCTGAGTGACAGCTGTCACACTGCACCCAATCACAGCAGCCGGTGGGCGTGTCTATACTGTGTAATGAAATAAATAATTAAATAATTAAAAAAAACGGCGTGCGGTCCCCCCCAATTTTAAAACCAGCCAGATGAAGCCATACGGTTGAAGGCTGGTATTCTCAGGATGGGGAGCTCCACGTTATGGGGAGCCCCCCAGCCTAACAATATCAGCCAACAGCCGCCCAGAATTGCCGCATACATTAGATGCGACAGTTCTGGGACTGTACCCGGCTCTTCCCGATTTGCCCTGGTGCGTTGGCAAATCGGGGTAATAAGGAGTTATTGGCAGCCCATAGCTGCCAATAAGTCCTAGATTAATCATGTCAGGCGTCTATGAGACACCTTCCATGATTAATCTGTAAATTACAGTAAATAAACACACACACCCGAAAAAAATCCTTTATTAGAAATAAAAAACACAAACATATACCCTGGTTCACCACTTTAATCAGCCCCAAAAAGCCCTCCATGTTCGGCGTACTCCAGGATGGTCCAGCGTCGCTTCCAGCGCTGCTGCATGGAGGTGACCGGAGCTGCAGAATACACCGCCGCTCCGGTCACCTCCACGCAGCTAATGAAGACAGCCGTGCGATCAGCTGAGCTGTCACTGAGGTTACCCGCTGTCACTGGATCCAGCGGTGGCTGCGAGTAACCTCAGTGACAGCTCAGCTGATCGCGCTACTCACCGCCGCTTTTATCACCTCCACGCAGTAACTGAGGTGAGTAGCGCGATCAGCTGAGCTGTCACTGAGGTTACCCGCAGCCACCGCTGGATCCAGTGACAGCGGGTAACCTCAGTGACAGCTCAGCTGATCGCACGGCTGTCTTCATTAGATGCGTGGAGGTGACCGGAGCGGCTGTGTCTGCTGCAACTCCTGTCACCTCCATGCAGCAGCGCTGGAAGCGACGCTGGAGCATCCTGGTTAACGTCGACATGGAGGGCTTTTTGGGGCTGATTAAAGTGGTTAACCAGGGTATGTTTGTGTTTTTTATTTCTAATAAAGGATTTTTTTCGGGTGTGTGTGTTTATTTACTGTAATTTACAGATTAATCATGGAAGGTGTCTCATAGACGCCTGACATGATTAATCTAGGACTTATTGGCAGCTATGGGCTGCCAATAACTCCCTATTACCCCGATTTGCCAACGCACCAGGGCAAATCGTGAAGAGCCGGGTACAGTCCCAGAACTGTCGCATCTAATGTATGCGGCAATTCTGGGCGGCTGTTGGCTGATATTGTTAGGCTGGGGGGCTCCCCATAACGTGGAGCTCCCCATCCTGAGAATACCAGCCTTCAACCGTATGGCTTCATCTGGCTGGTTTTAAAATTGGGGGGGACCGCACGCCGTTTTTTTTAATTATTTAATTATTTATTTCACTACACAGTATAGACACACCCACCGGCTGCTGTGATTGGGTGCAGTGTGACACCTGTCACTCAGCGTGGGGGCGTGTCTCACTGCAACCAATCATAGGCGCCGGTGGGCGGGGAAAGCAGGGAATACGAGATTGTTTAATGGGCGGCCGGCTTTTTCAAAACAGTAAAAGCCGCCGGAGCAGTGTGAACGCCATGCAGCGCCGGGGATCGGTGATTGGTGAGTATGAGAGAGGGCTGCTAACTTCAGTCACTTAGGAGATTAGCGGTCACCGGTGAGCCCTTCACTGGTGACCGCTAATCAGGGCGCGACACATACAGAGACGCAGCATGACAATGAAGTCGGGTGAAGTTCACCGGAGTTCATTCTGACAGTGCGGCTCTGTCTGTGTCTGCTGTCATCTGCCATTCAGCTCTGCTGCATGGCTGTCTGTGTCTGCGGTCAGCGGCCATGTAGCAGAGCTGAATGGCAGATGACATAGTAAAAACGCATCCCTACACATTACACACGCATTACACACGCTTGGCAAGTCAATAAATAAAAAAAAAAAAAGGTGCCCAATGCATACGTCACAGAACACATGATTTAAAGGATCGCACACAAAATTGATCAATTTAACATAGACTACTAACGCACGTGTGACAGCAAATGAACGACCTATGTGCAATCTCATAAGATCCCGTATGCAACCTGGGCGTGTCACATCGCAAATGCGATTGTACAACTAATTGCAACGTGTAAAGTGGGCTTAATTCAATCCGCGGTAGTCAGTGCAAGGCCGTAGACCCCCATCCTTTTTTCCCACAAAGAAGAAGCCCGCTCCGGCGGGAGAGGAGGATTTTCGGATGAAGCCTCGTGCTAAATTCTCCTTTATGTATTCAGACATGGCTTGGGTCTCTTCTCGCGACAGTGGGTAGATGCGCCCACGAGGAGGGGCTGTCCCGGGGAGCAAGTCGATGGGACAATCGTAGGGTCTGTGTGGCGGCAACGTCTCAGCCTCCTTCTTGTCAAAGACATCGGCAAAGGACCAATAGGCGGGAGGTAACCCGGGAAGGCTGACCGGTTCGACTGGTGGGTGCGGAGGATGCACTGGTTTCAGGCAGTTAGTGTGGCAAGAAGCACCCCATTGCAAGATGTCTCCGGAATCCCAGTCCAGCACTGGCTTGTGTGACCGAAGCCAGGGTATTCCCAGTAGTAGGGCATGCGTCATGCCAGGGAGTACGTGGAAGGCGATTGTCTCGGAGTGCAGCAACCCCACTTGCATTGTACAGTTCTCCGTGATGTACCGGATGGGTTTGGAAAGCGGTTTTCCATCCACGGAAGAAAGACTGATGGGGGTAGCAAGACATCGGACGGGAATCTGGTGTAGGTCCACCACAGACTGCTGGATAAAGTTCCCAGCAGAGCCGGAATCCAGGAACGCATGCTCTGACAACCGGATGGAACCGCAGGACAAGGATACGGGTACATGGAGAAAAGAAGAGGACTTGGTGTGACCTAGGGTGGCCTCTCCGATGGACCCTAGGCTCTGTAGTTTCCCGGCTTTACTGGACAGTCCTGAATCAGATGTTTGGCACTTCCACAGTAGAAGCACTCTCCTGCCATTCTCCGTTTCCTCTGCCGCAGTCTGGACTCAGTGACGCGATCAACCTCCATGGGCTCGTGCAGAGCAGTAGGCCTGGTGGAGGGAGGTAACATCGGGCGTTGGAAGGCGGGCGCAAGGCGCGGGGTTCTTCTAGCCCGGGTGACTTCTATGGCACGCTATTGGAAGCGGAGATCAATACGGGTAGCCAGAGAGATCAGCTCTTCCAGGGTGGTAGGTACATCCCGGCCGGCCAGTTCATCCTTGATTTTTCCGGATAATCCTTCCCAGAAGGCAGCTACCAAGGCGTCATTGTTCCACTTGAGTTTGGAGGACAGAGTGCGGAACTCGATTGCATACTGTCCCACGGTGAGATTCCCCTGGGGGATTCTCATGAGCGAAGAGGCAGTAGACGAGAGACGGCCTGGCTCATCGAACACTTTACGGAAGGTATTCAAAAAGATGGACAGGACTTGAACGGTCGGGTCATTCCTCTCCCAGAGCGGATTCATCCAAGCCAGAGCCTGACCAGTCAGATGAGACATGACAAATGCGATTTTCGAGCGATCAGTCGCTCACTGCAGCGGCGACAGCTCAAAGTGCAGGGAGCACTGGTTTAAGAAGCTGCGACACAAACTGGGATCCCCTCCATACATGGGTGGGGAGGCTAGGCGGGAAGGAGACATGCATGTCGACAAACCCGTAGTGTCAGTGGTTGTAGAGGAGGCCGGGTTCTGCAGGGCGTATAGACGGGAATCCACGGATGCCATGTCAACGGCCATGCGTCTCTGGACCTCATGCTGGCGGGAAAGCTTCTTCTGTAATTCCACTAGTTGGGAAGCGTCAGAGGATCCGGAGGTTTGCATGGATGCCAGACGGGATTCCACGGACTTCATGTGAGCCACTAATCTTGCTTGGGTCTCGCGTTGGCGTGAGAGCTCCTGTTGCAAGTCGGTCAGGGGATTAGTCTTGATCCCGGCGGAGTCCATGGCCCGAGCAAACTGTTACGCTCACCGGGGAGCGGCGAGCGTCCGGAAGTGGACCCACTGGACCGTGCACCGGACTCCCCTGAGAAGGCGACCAACAGCGAACCCCTGTACAGGAATTGTGCGGCACCTCCCCAGAAGGCCTAATTGCACGGCATCCAGGAACCGGTGGTAGGAGTCTCTGTACGACCAGGCGTAGCTCGGGTACGATGTCTGCAGCAGGCAGAACACGGGTGTGGTACCGGAGATGTTCACTGCGGGTATGGCCGGTGACGTCCACTGCGGGTATGGCCGGTGACGTCCACTGCGGGTATGGCTGGTGACGTCCACTGCGGGTATAGCTGGTGACGTCCACTGCGGGTATGGCTGGTGACGTCCACTGCGGGTATGGCCGGAAGGTACAGACGGCACTACGGTGAGATAGAGTATTAGTAACGGGCAGATAACAAACAGGTAACAGAAGTACAAGGGGGCCTGACCACTAGCAGAGCTCAAGTAGAAGTGTTGCTCGGGCGCCTGCTGCCGGGGGAGGTGAACCTAAATACCTATTAGGTAACAGGTGACCTCTGAGGTCACTTCCAGAAAACGGGGCATACCACTTTAAGAAAGGGGCGTGGCCTCGCGCGCAGCCTAGAGTCACTTACTGCAATTCTGTGTGAGGATGGGAGACAGGAAGAGGCTGCAGCAGGCCTGGGAGTAGGAGCAGCGTCTGCAGAGCCATGGGACCGGTAAGAGGAAGGCCTTCGCAGCACGGGACTGGGACCAGGAGTGCACGTGGGAGCCATGCTGGGACTGGGCAGATGTGAGGGAGAGCTCCCCCCCCGGGGTTTGGTGGGACCAGGCGTTACAGATGGCCACTCGTTTTTCTTTACTTAGAATTTGTATTATGGCAAGAAAAAAGCAGCTAACAGTCTATTCAGTAGGACTATCAGCTGTGTATCCACCAGACTTCTGCACAACACAACTGATGGTCCCAACCCCATTTATAAGGCAAGAAATCCCACACCTGTGAAGTGAAAACCATTTCCGGTAACTACCTCTTGAAGCTCATCAAGAGAATGCCAAGAGTGTGCAAAGCAGTAATCAAAGCAAAAGGTGGCTACTCTGAAGAACCTAGAATATAAGAAATACTTTCAGTTGTTTCACACTTTTTTGTTAAGTATTTCATTCCACATGTGTTAATTCATAGTTTTTATGCCTTCAATGTGCATCTACAATTTCATGAAAATAAAGAAAACTCTTTGAATGAGAAGGTGTGTCCAAACCTTTGGTCTGTATATCTAATATATATATATATATATATATATATTACTCTTGTAGTGTATGTGTGCCCTTTCAGACAAACAAGCATGTAAGTATTGTCTGGTCAGCTAGTATTGATTGAGGAGGTTTGGCTTGTAATTCATGCTCCAGTTCATCATAAAGGTGTTCAAAAGAGCAGTGATCTGTGCAGATCTTTTGACCTCATGTAAACCATGGTTTTATGGGCCATGATTTGTCTTGTTTACAGAGGCACAAGTCATGCTAGAACATGAAAGGGCCATTCACAAAATGCTGACACAAATATTAAACAATGGCCAAAAATACTTTTGCATGATGTACAGTGACATGTTATTCTTCACTAGAAATAATAGAAAATAGTTCAAGCCCAAATCCCTCATTATCAGTATGAACTTTGCCCAAAGTAGCAATTGATCTCTCATCAGGTTGATTCATCACTTGATAGGACATTTTCCCTCCTCTTAGGCGGGCTTTGCATGTTGCGACATCGCAAGCCGATGCTGCGATATCGCACGCGATAGTCCCCGCCCACGTCGCAGGTACGATATCTTGTGATAGCTGGCGTAGCGAAAATTATCGCTACGCCAGCTTCACATGCACTCACCTGCCCTGCGACCGTCGCTCTGGCCGGCGACCCGCCTCCTTCCTAAGGGGGCGGGTCGTGCGGCGTCATAGCGACGTCACACGGCAGGCGGCCAATAGCGGCGGAGGGGCGGAGATGAGCAGGATCCGCATAGCCGCCGGCGGCAGGTAAGGTGAATTTCCTTGCTCCTGCGGCGTAACACACAGCGATGTGTGCTGCCTCAGGAACGAGGAGCAGCATCGTACCTGTCACGGCAGCATAATTATGGAAAAGTCGGAGCCTGCAACGATGATACGATAACGACGCTTTTGCGCTCGTTAATCGTATCATCTAGAATTTACACACAACGATGTCGAAAGTGACGCCGGATGTGCGTCACTTTCGATTTGACCCCACCGACATCGCACGTGCGATGTTGCAACGTGCAAAGCCGCCCTTAGTGTACATCTGCTGGTCCATAGAATACCTTGAAGCTCCTGACACACAGATCTTGTGCTTATACAGGGGGATAAATAAGTATTTAACACCTCATAAATTTTCAAAGTAAATATATTTCTAAAGGTGCTATGGACATGAACTTTTCACCAGCTGTTGGTAACAACCCATTCAATTCTCACAGGCAAAAAAATCAAACCATAGCTGTCCGAAAATTAATTTATGTGTAATCATGAGAAATTGCACAGGGAAAATGTATTGAACACGTGCAGAAAAAATGGTGCAAAAGCCATGGAAAGTCAGCAGCTGAAATATATCAGTAATTATAAATCAATCCTGGCACTTCTTGAAAAATAATATCAGTTATTTTGTATTAGGCTATGTGCGCACGTTGCGTAAATACATGCAGTTACGCTGCGCTTTGTAGCGCAGCGTAACTGCATGCATCCTGCGTCCCCTGCACAATCTATGGAGATTGTGTGACGCCCTGGGCAAGCCAGGGGTCACAGGTCATCACACCACCACACCCTACATCCCAGTTAGGAACACCAAAGCTACTAAACTCCTTGTTGCCTTCCTCCAGGAGCTGATGTTCACACCAGGGGGTGGGCCAGGCGGTTGGCTCCGCCCACCGAGGAGTTCACAGCCCTGGAGGCGGGAAGAACCAGGCAGTCAAGTGAGGGAAGTGAAAGTGAGAGGAAGCAAGTTAGAGTTTAGCTCAGGCAGAGCTGGAGTCTAGTTAGGGGAGTGAAGGAGTAAACAACAGAGTCTAAGTGAAGTGAAAGTGAAGTAGTAGTGGAGCAAAGAAGAGAGTAAAAGTGAACGTAGAAAGACCTGAAGTTAGTCCAGCTAAGTGCAGGACAGTGTCAGCAAGGTCAGCAACAGCGGTGATCGTCTGGAGGGGGACTGCTCGGAGGTTGCTGGAAGGACCGCGGACGGGTAGTGGCCCAGCGGTCTGGAGCAGTATACGAAGGACAGTCAGCACCAGGGCAGGGGCCTCTCGGACCCCGGCAAGGCTAGGAGTCGCCATAATTTGCCGAATCCGTCAGTGAAGGGGACGTCGATCCCCCAACAACCAAGTCCCGACTGAAGGCAAAAGTCCAACCATTAAGGAGGAACACCGCCACCGCCAGGACACCAGTTCCTCAGGGCCAGCGTCTGTGGGCAAAGTAGGGCTCCTCCGGCCCATATCCAAGCCGGGGAGCGAGTTACCGGTGGGAACCCATCGCTACCAACACAGAAACACTAGGTGCAGGTCAAAGGGACATCACCGTTACCTACTGGGAGAGCAAGTGCAGCCGTCCGTGGGAACCGTCTTTCCAGCCTTGTGGTTTACCGTAAAACTGTGTCAACGTCTCAGGCTGAGTGAGTACCACAGTGCCGCAAGGCACAGCGCTGCCCCCGCGTCCCTGCGCCCACCAGGCCCTGCACCTTCCACGCCATCACTGGGCCCCGGGATCACCAACCCCTACCAACGGAGGGGCAACACAACAACTGGCTGCTCACATCACCACTCCCGGGATCCCCATATTGAGCAGCGGTGGTGCTACAAATCACCACAACCGTGGGTGGCGTCACGGACAATAAACAATCCCCACACCCAACAACCTCCTTTCACTCACGGGCGAGGAGCGCCGCTAGAGTCCCCGGGATCCGGCTCACCTCTCGAGCCACCGAGCAGCAGCAGGCCGCAGCAGCCGCGGCAGCCGGACCCGAGCAGCGGTGGGAGAGCGCGGCGTCCCCTCCTCCGCCCGCGACAACTTGGCGTCACGAACAGGATCTTACCGCTCTGCCGTTGGGTAGAGGTGCGCCTTGTGACCGCCGGAGGTATCCGGCTGAAAATTTCCAGAAGTCGCCATCTTTGGCGCGAAAAGTTCCCGCTCGAGCGTCTTCTCGAGTAGCAGAGGCGCGAAGGCCAAAACTCCGCCCCAATAGAGGAGTGGCCGGACAGAAGCTAAGGGGAATGGAAACAAGATGTCTGTGCCCGACGGAGCTGCTGGAGGAGCGGTGGTCGCAGCCGCAGTGGCACCCGCGGATGGGAATGGGCCTGCCCAGGTCCCGGCCGCACTGGCGGGAGGTGCCGCGGCCCCCGCGCTCGCTCAGGTCATGCCGTTCTCCTTGCCCTATGCGCCCGGAGCTGCCTGGCTACCGCAGTATGACGGGAAACCGGATGCCTTACAGGCCTTCCGGAAGAAGCTTAACCCGTTGATAGAGCTGTACCCCCTGACTGATAAGCAACGTGCAGCGATAGTGCTAGGCCAGTTAACCGGTGCGGCTGAGCAGGAAGCGGAGACCTGGGCCGAGGGGGACCGGCTCTCTGTAGCCACCATCTTTGAGAAGCTACAGACTGCCTTCGAGACCCGGACTGAAGCTGAGCTGAGGATGCAGTTTTACCAATGCCAGCAACGGGCTGTGGATAGCATTCGGGACTATGCTTTACGTCTGCAAACCGCCCTCCGCACGCTGAAGCGGGTGAATCCTATTAATGAGGCGGATAGCAATAAGATGTTAGTAGAGCAATTTGCGCAGGGGATGAGGTCCCCTGAGGATCGTAAACAACTCCGGCTGTGGGCCCTGGAACACCCTGATGTGGACTTTGCTGTGTTAAAGGGACGGGCCATTAAAGCACTACAGCCCCCAGCCTCAGAAGCCCTGGAGCCAGCCCCGTGGCCCATCGAGACAGCTCCCGTGGTGGTGGCCCCTGCCCTACCAACCTCCCCAACGCCTGCAGCCCCAAGCAGCACTATGGAGGAACTGGCAGCCCAGGTCCCTCGCATGGACGGAGACCTCGCCAAGATTCTTGCTGCACTCCAACCGTTGACCAGATCTCAGCCTTCAGCACCGATACAGCTTGCCGACAGCCCTGAAGATGTCCCCTGGATGCAGCGGAGAAGTAACAGCAACCCGCGGGGCAGGCCTCCCATCTGCTATAAGTGCCGTAAGCCTGGGCATTACATCCGAGAGTGCCCGGTAAACGAGCAACCCCTGGGGCCCCGGGCCAACCCTCAGGAGTAGAACCCCGTGGCCCCCCGGACTGGCGGGACCGGTATATCGGGGCCCGACCCATCATCCCCGTGGTTGTGGACGGCATACCAGTGATGGCTCTGTTGGACACTGGATCCCAGGTAACCACCATACCATATACATTGTACCAGCGGTATTGGGGGATAGACGAGCTGGCACCCCCAGATACTAGTATAATGCTAATTGCTGCCAATGGACTCCCATTGACCCAAGTGGGGTATAAACAGGTGGCTATGACAGTAGGGCAAGCTGAACTGCAACACCAGGGTATGATTGTGATCATGAATGAACCCAGTGATCATAACCCGAAGATAGTGCTAGGAACCAAAGTGATGGAGCACTGTATGGGTGATGTGTTGGCCCTACTGCAGCAGCTGGCCGCCACGGTGGCGGGGAGCCGACAGAGGGCTGTGCAGCGAGAGATCCGAGCCTTGATGTACCGCCAGCATGTAAACTCAACAGGAGGAGAGATTGGTGGAGTTAGAGTGATGGATGTGGCCCCGTTGCTTGTGCCCCCTAGGAGTGAGATGATGATTTGGTGTAGAGCAGCGGTAGGGCCTCAGGGGCGTGACTACCCTGCCATGATGGAGCCCATACCCTCTGAGCACTGGCCCACGGTAATGGTCGCCCGAGGGGTGGTAGACATGAAGAAGGGGAGAGTGCCCGTGAGGGTGCTGAACTGTGGGGAGGAAGAAGTCAGGCTTCCCCGGTATGCCACCATTGCCAAGCTACTCACCCTAGATCCCCACACCATCCACGAAGCCAGTCCCTCAGTCTCCCCACCTACTACCAGCACTTCCCCGCTGCAAGGGGAGGTAAATGAGTGGCACCAATAGCTACACGTGGGCACTGATGATACCCCTACACATCACAAAGCAGGGGTATACAGGGTGGTGCGGGAGTACGAACAGGTTTTCATCAAACACCCACTAGACTTTGGGCAGATCAAGGGGGTTCAACACCATATCCCCACCGGAGAACACCCCCCTATCAAAGAGAGGTACAGGCCTATTCCCCCTGCACATTATCAGTGTGCCAAGGATATGTTGAGGAATATGAAGGAGGCAGGGGTTATTCGGGACAGCTGTAGTCCCTGGGCCGCTCCGTTGGTACTGGTCAAGAAGAAGGATGGTACCATGCGGATGTGTGTGGACTACCGGAAGATTAATCAGATAACCCATAAAGATGCCTATCCATTGCCCCGGATTGAAGAGTCTTTGGCCGCGCTGAGAACTGCAAACTACTTCTCTACCCTTGACCTCACCAGTGGGTACTGGCAAGTGGCCGTGGCCCCGGAAGATCGGGAGAAAACCGCCTTCACCACCCCGATGGGGCTCTGTGAATTTAATAGTATGCCGTTCGGGCTGTGCAATGCCCCAGGAACCTTCCAACGGCTGATGGAGTGCTGTCTGGGACACCTAAACTTCGAGACCGTCCTATTGTACTTGGATGATGTGATTGTTTACTCCCAGACGTATGAAGCCCATCTGGAGCACCTGGCCGAAGTGTTTGCGTCCCTTGCCAAATACGGGATGAAGTTGAAGCCCTCTAAGTGCCACCTGCTGAAACCCAGAGTGCAGTACCTGGGGCACGTGGTGAGTGCAGAAGGTGTTGCCCCTGACCCTGAGCAGATCACTTCCATCCAGGGCTGGCCAAGACCAACCACCGTGAGGGAAGTAAGGCAGTTTCTGGGTCTGGTGGGGTACTACCGGCGCTTTATCAAAGGGTACACGAAGATGGCTGCCCCCATGCAAGATCTCCTCGTGGGACAGACCAAAGGTGGTAGACCCATCGGAGCCCCACTGGTGTGGGAAGAAAAGCATGAGGAATCCTTCTGCCAGCTGAAAGCGGCCTTGACCGGAGAAGAGGTCCTGGCATATCCCGACTATGGCTGCCCGTTCATCCTCTACACAGACGCCAGCAATGTGGGGCTAGGAGCAGTCCTGTCCCAGGTCCAGGATGGGAAAGAGAAAGTGATTGCTTATGCTAGCCGGAAGCTTCGGCCAACTGAAAGGAATCCGGAGAACTACAGCTCCTTCAAGTCGAGCTTCTGGCATTGGTATGGGCTATCACAGAGAGATTCCGTCACTACTTGGCCGCAGCAAAATTCACCGCTTTCACGGACAACAATCCGTTGACTCACCTGGATACGGCCAAGTTGGGCGCGTTGGAGCAGCGGTGAGTGGCCCGGCTAGCCAACTATGACTTCACCATCAAGTACCGTGCTGGTTGTGTCAACATTAATGCTGATGCACTCTCCCGAATGCCCCATTTGTCAGAAGAAGGGTGCGAGGATGATGACCTCGAGGAGATCGAGTTGCCTGCATTTCACCAGCCCTCAACCGAGAGGATACAGGTACACCAACAACGGGTGGACTTGGACCCACGGCCCAGCCAAGAGTGGCAGGAAGCTCAAAACCAGGTGCCGGCTGTCCGTCTCGTCAAGACCCTGGTGGAACAAGGTGCTGTTGGGATAGACCCTGCCGCCCCGGCTGAAGCCCAGCGCTTGTGGAAAGAACGGAAGCGGCTGTATCTACACCAAGGGAAGCTGTACCGTGAGCTGATCAACCCGAAGACTCATGAGAAAATCTGCCAGTTGGTTATTCCCCAAGCTGCCCCATATTGAGCAGCGGTGGTGCTACAAATCACCACAACTGTGGGTGGCGTCACGGACAATAAACAATCCCCACAGCCAACAACCCCCTTTCACTCACGGGCGAGGAGCGCCGCTACAGTCCCCGGGATCCGGCTCACCGCTCGAGCCACCGAGCAGCAGCAGGCCGCAGCAGCCGCGGCAGCCGGACCCGAGCAGCGGTGGGAGAGCGCGGCGTCCCCTCCTCCGCCCGCGACAATTGTGCAGGGGCCGTGCGCACGTGGCGTTTTAGAGCGCAGCGATTCGTCTACTGCCGAAGCGCTGCGTTCTAAGAAGTGACATGTCACTTCTTCCGTGCGCTTTGCCGGCAGCTCCTGCTCTGTCTATGGCAGGAGCTGCAGGCAGAGCGCATGGAATCGGCTTTTTTTTTTTTTCACTACTGACATTTCTGCAGCGATTTAAAGCGCACATGTGCTCTTCAGATCGCTGCAGAAATTTCTGCAGTGACTGTACGCAACGTGCGCACATAGCCTTAGTATGTATTAGTCTTTATACCCATTGTGACGTATCAACCGGCTGTATTACAAAGGGCCGGTATGTTTTGCAGAAGCATGGGTGCTCTGCAATGTGAAGTTCGCTGGGACCTCTGGTTCCACAGGATTGCATTACATGCAGAGCCATGGAAGGGTGTGTGATGCTGATTGCACACTCCTTACCACCTGTGGGTGTGGCTCCAGGGGTTAGGCTGGACTCACACGAGCGTATGGGTGCGATATGCTAATGCCCCCTGGCTCAGGCTCTGCTGCGAGCCTGAGCCGAGTGTCATGCGACTGTAACCCGATCTTGCAATCAGGTCACAGCTGTGAAGCTGTGTGCGGGCACTGCGGAGGAGAGGGAGGGGTTAATCCCCACCCATCTCCTCCACTGTCAGCCTGTGCGTATATCGCACTGCACTGGGATAACATCCGAGTGCAGTCCGATGTATCTCTCGCATCCATTCACTTGAATGGGTGCGAGAGATACGGCGGTAGCAGCAAAACGCAGCATGGATGCGAGAAAGCTCATTGCCTAACATTGGTCAGAGTGCAAAGCGAGAATTTCTCGCATTGCACTCGTCCGATTTTCACGCTCGTGTGAGCCTACACTTAAAGCAATCCTGTCTCTGAACCTAGGTGGAGTGTGTGTCTAGGGCTGTCTAGATAGAGACTAGCTCCAGACGTCCAGTGTGTGGACTGGAAACAAATGAGAGCAGGGAGCTCTGAGTGTGTGTCTAGGGCAGTCTAGATAGAGACTAGCTCCAGACGTCCAGTGTGTGGACTGGAAACAAATGAGAGCAGGGAGCTCTGAGTGTGTGTCTAGGGCAGTCTAGATAGAGACTAGCTCCAGACGTCCAGTGTGTGGACTGGAAACAAGTGAGAGCAGGGAGCTCTGAGTGTGTGTCTAGGGCAGTCTAGATAGAGACTAGCTCCAGACGTCCAGTGTGTGGACTGGAAACAAGTGAGAGCAGGGAGCTCTGAGAGTGTGTCTAGGGCAGTCTAGATAGAGACTGGCTCCAGACTTCCAATGTGTGTGTACTGGAAACAAGTGAGAGCAGAGCTGGGAGCTCTGGGTGTATCAGCCTGTGTGGAGGCTGAACACAAGGCTCTGATATTGAGTCTGAGGTGAGTGCAGCCAAGCCAGGCCAGGGCTGTAGGGCCGAATCTCTCCAGGAGGAGAGACAGACAGGGGTCTGCAGAGGGCCCTGGGTGCTGGAAGGAACCTTGGCTAGAGTTGTACGCTGGCAGGAGCCAGAGAGTGGGGAAGTTGCTAAAACTTCCATTATGGACTTATTGTTTATGTTTGAGGGCAGTTTATGCTGAGTGTTTTTAAATAAACTGCCGGAATTTCTATGAAGAGACTGTGTACATGTGTTGCTGAAGCTACCTCACACCGCTGCAAGCGAGTGGAACCCCCACGTTACAGGGCGCAACGTTACACCATATGATGTGTTTTTTTGTTTTCAGTAAAAGTAGTGCATTGCTTGTATTAGCTGCTTAAGAGGTGAATTTAAGTCCCTACACTATTCATTGCCTAGTTGGAAATTATGTTTATTATTATAAAAGAAAATATATTTATAGATAGTCCCCGGTGTTACGGGCGGAAAGATAAACACCGTTCCGATCGGGATGGGGATGTGGCTCCACTGGACAATGGATCATAGGTTTACCTTGGAGGAGCATGACTAAGCGGTTACCTGGTCTTCTCTAGAGCCTCTGGTACTGCTGTTACAGATAGGACAGGTTTAGGTTCACATACAGGAACCGGGACTTTGGAATGGATACAGGAACAAAGGAAGGTACTCGGACACAGGAATGGATTCAGGACCTCAGGCTGGTATCGGGACACAGGAATGGATACAGAAACTCAGGCTTATACCGGGAAACAGCAACGGATACAGGAACTCAGGCTAGTACTGGGACACAGGAACAGATACAAGAAATCTGGCTGGTACCGAACACAGGAAAGGATACAGGGACTCAGGCTGGTATGAGGACATAGGAATGGAAACAAGACCACATGCTGGTACCGGGATACAGGAATGGATACAGAAACATAGGCAGGGACCAGGACACTGGAACAGGTTCAGGTACGAGTACAGGTTAAGGACTGGTTCAGGCATACGGGCGAGTATCGAATCTGGAACAGGGTCCAGGGACCAGACAACCAGCTCATAGCAACAATGCACACTGGCTATAGGAAACAACGTTGCACAGTCCCCTCCCAATAGGAGAGGGAGCCTTAAATATCTAGTAATTCCCAGTGATAGGCTGGGAAAACATCAGGCATTACCTGGTACTCCCCAGTGATAGGCTGGGAACACATCAGATGTGCGGGCTCTGTTTCTTTAAGAAGCGAAGAGCACAAGCAGCCAAGAGACCTTGAAGTCAAGTGCCACAGCGTGCACAGAAGGTAAGCGAAGGGATAGCTGGGTGAAGTGGGGAGGGGAGTACGTTGGTGTTCCTGCCAATTAGTGCAGGAAATGTCGGCTTACAGTACCCCTTCCTTACACCCCTCAAACTAGGCCACCCAAAAATGTCTGAAGCCAAAGCAGAAAGCGAATGCAAAAGAAAGTATTGGCAACAGTAACCGAAAATTCTCCCAGGATCAGACATATGGCTCAAATACCAGGCACAGACACAGGGCATAGACAAGAAGCCCAAGTTTGAGGCAAAAGCAAAACTCCCAAGACTAACAGGCGTGTCTGAGGAGTCCATAGTCCGACCTCAATGACACAACCAGAGTAGACTGGTCGACGTGGAAAATGGATGTGTACTGTCTGCAGGTAGGTGAGGATTCAAACCTGATTATGGCCAGTGTGGAGCAGCCGAAGCGGAAAACAGGTATGCATCATCCACAGATCCATGATCGAAGTGGGGAATAGGTGTGCACCATCTGTAGGACCATGGTCACAAATTGATCCTGTTGATCCCACAATCGGGACCTCGCTAGAGAAACTCCAAGAGCGAGGGTAACCGGAGTCAGCCGAATTCATGGCTTGTGCAATCTGTTAAGGGTAGAATGGCAAATACCATTCCAACCAGGAGGGAGATGTGGATCCACTGGACAACGGATCAGGAGTGCTTACCCTGGAGCAACATGACTAAGTGGCTTCCTGGTATTCTCTAAGGCCTCTTGTGGTGAGGTTAGTTTTGTGCTGCACGTAGCCACCAGGTCCCACTCCAAGGCAGTCTCCAGGTCTGCAGAAGCTGACACTAATGGAAAGAGGCGAGATGGAATTAGAGCCACACGATAACTGTCACCGTGGAAGGTGGTACTGGTACAGATGGGACAGATTCGGGTTCGTGTTCTGGTTCATATACAGACAGGATGGTTGATACAGACACGACAGGTTCACAGACAGGTAGGAGGACTCTGGAAGGGATACGGGATCATAGAAGGGTAACGGGACACAGGAACAGATTCAGGAACTCACACAGGTGCCAGGACACAGGAGGGTATACAGGAACTCAGGCAGGTACCGAGACACAAGAAGGGATTCAGGAACTCAGGTTGGCACCGGGACACAGGTACAGATTCAGGATCTCAAGCTCGTACCGGGACAAAGGAACGCATATTGGAACTCAGGCTGGTACCTGAACTCAGGAATGGAAACAGAAACGTAGGCTGGTACCGGGACACAGGAATGAATACAGGAACTCAGTTGGTACAGGGGTACAGGAACAGATACAGGAACTCAGCTTGTACAGGGACATAGGAACTCAGGTTGGTACTGGGACACTGGATGGATACAGGAACTCCGGCTGGTACCGTTACACAGGGACGGATACAGGAACTCAGGCTGTTACTGGGACATATGGATGGATACAGGAAGTCAGGCTGGTCAAGGGACATAGAAACAGATACAGAAACTCAGGCTGGTACCAGGACACAGGAAAGGACACAGGAACTCAGGGTGGTAATAGGGCACAGGAATGGATACATGAACTGGTACCGGGGCAGAGGAAAGGACACAGGAACTCAGGCTGGTATTGGCAGACATGAATGGATTCAGGAACTCAGGCTGGTACCGGGACACAGGAATGGATACAGGAAATCAGGCTTGTACCGAGACACAGGAACAGATATGTAGTGCCCCTGACTATATCAGGGTGTTACAGGGAACTGCATCCTGTCCCTCAGGGAGCAAGACCCAACCCCCATGGTTCCAGGTTCGCAATAACCGGAGTCACACCATCAGCACTACAAATCCCAACCATACCTCACATCAAACCTGTCAGACACACCAGTGGGATGGTCAAGCTGGGAAAGGGCCACCCACCTAGGGGTCAGGCAGACTGGTGGGAGGGAGGAAGTGGAGAGCAGAACAGTTTTAGCCCTCAAAGAGTGAGGAGCTGGGAGTTGTAGCTCCCGGGGAGCGAGACCAAGGTTGGGTCGCAGACGGTGGTCTGGGACCACAGGAGTCGGGGACCGGTGGCAGTGACATTAGAAAGGGTGCGACGGACATAGTCTAGAAGGACTGTTGGCATCAGAATCCCAAAAGAACTGACCGGTACCGAGCATGACGGGGTTCAGGACCCTAGATTGGGAGCAGGTTTATCCGTCCTGATAATTAACCTGGGAGGTTGAGTATCTTCACGAACTTCCCTAAGAGCTTAGAGATTGAAGGCATCAGCATAACGCGGGGGATAGGGTTTCCCATAAAAAGCAGCCCAACTGAAATCCCAAGTTCTAGCCATCAAGAGCACAGCTGCCCTATACACAGGTAGCTGGCCTCAACAGCTTCATGCCAGGGGCCACAACAGACAACTAAAATTGTGCACATAGGCCAGGTCCGGACTATCAAGTGACACCGGTGGGAGCGGACACCTGGACGGGCTCCCTTGTAGTGACTGTGATGCACAGAGACTTTGGTTTATCATCAGTGTGAGCGTCTGCTTTATAATCCTCATCCTGCACCACAACTACCCACAGTGAGTAACCTGGTCCCCCCTTGCATCCTGCGCTCCCAAACATCCCACCAAAAATCCCCAGAGGCCGAGGCCTTCCTTACCTGCGGAGGGACTGACACCTTGCTGCTCCATACCATCTGCCCTGGTACTCCTTCCAGCAGCGGCAGTACTCCCATTACTGCAACCCGCAGGTGGCGTCACAAACTTCTCCCCTGTAAATATTCATTTTTCAAGGGTTGGAGTATTAGCCGAGCCAGGGTCTGGACACCTCGAGCCACGACCACCCCGGACCCGAGCATCCCGGTCTGCACCGGGGCGGCACAGATACAGAAAGTTAGGCTGCTACAGGGAGAAAGGAACAGAAACAGGAACACAGGCTGCTACTGGGACACAGAAACAGATACAGGAACACATTCTGGGACCAGGACACTGGAACAGGTACTTGGACAGGTTTAGGTATGGGTACAGGCTGAGGACTGGTTCAGGCATACAGGCGAGTATTGAATCTGGAATAGGATCCAGGGCCAAGACAATGAGCTCATAGTCATAAGGCACACTGACTACAGGAAACAATGTTGCACATGCCCCTGCCAATAGGGGAGGATGTCTTAAATGGCTGGTACTTCCCAACAATAGGCTGAGAATCATGCATTACCAGGTACTCCCGTACTCCCCAATGATAGACTGTGAACACATCAGGAGTGTGCGCTGCCCCTTTAAGAAGCAGAGAGTGCACGAGCGTCTTACGTACGCAGTCAGGAGACCCATATGTCGTCTGCAGGCCCTGACAGCCAGGAGCGACAGTGGGCATAGAAGGTGAATGGAGGTACAGCTGGGCAGAGAGAGGCACAGAGTTTTTAAGTATTCCTTAAAGTTAGTGCAGGCAATGTTGGCGTTACACCTGTGTTAGGAGCTAAATAGGTTCTTTAGCTTTGTCTGGAACCCGGATATGAATGTACGTTGAAACAGGGCTGGCAAAGAAATGAATACTTACCTTCCTGCCTGTCATCCGGTCCTCTTCTTTGCACAGTCATGTGCCATATAAAGATCCTCTCTACTATAGACTTGGACTTCTGGCCGTGTCTAGGGTCTGGAAGTTGCTATACATCATAATGTTGCGATGTCAACGTCATGACCTTATGACACAAAGTGAACTCTGGAAGCTAGACACGATCGGAGGTCTTGGAGATGAAGTGAACAATGGTGGAAAGAAGAGTCAGAGCAACAGGGTGGCTCAAAAAAATAAGTGTTTTTTTTAACCAATACTTACCTCTCCAGCCATCTCACTGCTAGCCATCTAGCGTACTTTCCATCGTCGGGTGCACCACATCTCTGGGCATTTCACTATGGGCCAGAATAATTGGCCATGTCCAGGTCGGAGCTTACTGATCGTCAACGTTGCGATGACACGGACAGTAATACTGGTCTATAATAAAGAGGCCAGAGATGCAGTGTGCAATGGCGGAAAGTAGAGGCCAGATGGCAGCTGCAGACATCAGCAGTGAGGTATTGGGCTATGTCCGCACACTGCATCTTTAGTGCATCTTGCATATTAGTGCATCTTTTATCCTGTGGTCACAGAAACACGGCTTGTGGCCCCAAAAAATGCATGAAAGAATGTGTTTTTCTGTATTTTTGTTAGTGTTTTTTTTTATGCGTTTTTAAAGGAGAAACAAAATATGATAGGATAGGATAATTGATAGCTAGCTATAATAGAAAAGGTAGATAGCAATAGATAGATAGAAAGAAAGAACAAAATGAATAGACAGAAAGAAACCGTGCAACCCTCGGACCTTGGCTGGTTATGAAAAATAAAGGGAATTCCACTCTTTTTTTTTTTTTTTTTAATTATTTGATTAATTGATAAAAAGAGAGAAAAAAAATGAAGTGTGGTCACCCCTATTTTTCTAAAACCAGCCAAGGTACAGCAGACAACTGGGGGCTGATGTTGTACAAGGTCCCATGACAATTCAGTTTTGCTACATCTGAAGCTCACAGCAAGTGCCATAGAACATTTTTGACCACTGTGAGGTTCAAGAATGGCTGAGCTGCAATCAGTGACATCACTCAGGTTAGCCGCGGCCACAGCTGAAGGTTCCCATGATCCTCCACTTGTGACTGCAAATCACCTGAGTGATGTCACCACTGATCGAGTGGCTCACTTCAGTCGATGTCTGAACCTCATAGCGGGCGGTCATGTGCTATGGTGTGAATTCAGATGTAGCAGTGCTGAAAGCATCGTGGGACTTCAAGTGGATTACGTCGGACCTGCAGGGGTGTTTTGGGGTTTAATAAAGTGGTGAAAGAGGATGCTTTTTTGTCTTTTATTTCAAATAAAGGATTTTTTTTTGGTGTGTTTATTTACTTTCACTTACAGATTAGTAATGGGGGGGGTCTCATAGAAGCCTCTTAGAACTAATCTAGGGCTTTGTGGCAGCTGTGGGCTGCAATTAACTCCTTATTACCCTCATTGCCACCACACCACGGCAATCGGGAAGAGCCGGGTAAAGTGCCGGGACTGTCGCATCTAATGGATGCTCCAATTCCAAGCAGTTGCAGGCTGGTATTTTTAGGCTGGGGGTGCCCAATAACCATGGGTCTCCCCAGCCTGAAAATACCAGCCTTCAGCTTTCAGATGTTATCTTGGCTGGGTATTAAAATTGGGGGGACCCCATGCCAATTTTCTTTATTTACTTATTTTACTGTACAATATAGACTCGCCCACTGGCGTCTGTGATTGGAAGCATCAGACATACCATTACTCAGCTTGGGGGCGCGTCTGACTGCAACAAATCACAGACACCGGTGGGCGGGGGAAGACAGTGCATATTCAATGCCGGTAATGAGCAACCCGGGAAGTGAATGAGCGGTAGTGGGAGCAGTGTGACAGCTGCGCCGGTGACTTGCTAAGTATGAAGCGCTTGCTCCTACCCCTTTGTGCCGGATTCTGGTCCCCATAGACTTAGAGCGGCTTTGCACACTACGACATCGCAGGTGCGATGTCGGTGGGGTCAAATCGAAAGTGACGCACATCTGGCGTCACTTGCGATGTTGTAGTGTGTAAATCCTAGATGATACGATGAACGAGCGCAAAAGCGTCGTTATCGTATCATCGGTGCAGGCTCCGACATTTCCATAATGCCGATGCAGCGACAGGTACAATGTAGTTCCTCGTTCCTGCGGCAGCACACATCGCTGTGTATGAAGCCGCAGGAGCGAGGAACATCTACCTGCCGCCGGCGGCTACACGGAAGGAAGGAGGTGGGCGGGATGTTTACATCCTGCTCATCTCCGCCCCTCCGCCGCCATTGGCCGCTTGCCGTGTGACGTTGCTGTGACGCCGCACGACCCGCCCCCTTAGGAAGGAGGCGGGTCGCCGGCCAGAGCGACGGTCGCAGGGCAGGTGAGTGCATGTGAAGCTGGCGTAGCGATAATTATCGCTACGCCAGCTATCACAAGATATCGTACCTGCGACAGGGGCGGAGACTATCGCGTGCGACATCACAGCATCGGCTTGCAATGTCGCAACGTGAAAAGCCCGCCTTACAGTACAGACCAAAAGTTTGGACACACCTTCTCATTCAAAGAGTTTTCTTTATTTTCATGACTCTAAAAATTGTAGATTCGCATTGAAGACATCAAAACTATGAATGAAAACATGTGGAATGAAAACTTAAAAATGAGAGAAACAACTGAAAATATGTCTTATATTCTAGGTTCTTCAAAGAAGCCACCTTTTGCTTTGATTACTGCTTTGCACACTCTTGGCATTCTTTTGATGAGCTTCAAGAGGTAGTCACCGGAAATGGTTTTCAAACAGTCTTGAAGGAGTTCCCAGAAATGCTTAGCACTTGTTGGCCCTTTTGCCTTCACTCTGCGGTCCAGCTCACCCCAAACCATCTCGATTGGGTTCAGGTCTGGTGACTGTGGAGGCCAGGTCATCTGGCATAGCATCCCATCACTCTCCTTCTTAGTCAAATAGCCCTTACATAGCATGGAGGTGTGTTTGGGGTCATTGTCCTGTTGAAAAATAAATGACGGTCCAAGTAAACACAAACCGGATGGAATAGCATGCCACTACAAGATGCTGTGGTAGCCATGCTGGTTTAGTATGCGTTCAATTTGAATAAATGCCCAACAGTGTCACCAGCAAAGCACCCCCACACCGTCACACCTCCTCCTCCATGCTTCACGGTGGGAACCAGGCATGTAGAGTCCGTCCATTCACCTTTTCTACAAAGACACGGTGGTTGGATACAAAGATCTCAAATTTGGACTCATCAGACCAAAGCACAGATTTCCACTGGTCTAATGTCCATTCGTTGTGTTCTTTAGCCCAAACCAGTCTCTTCTGCTTGTTGCCTGTCCTTAGCAGTGGTTTCCTAACAGTTATTTTACCATGAAGGCCTGCTGCACAAAGTCTCCTCTTAATAGTTGTTCTAGAGATGAGGTGTGTCCAAACTTTTGGTCTATACTGTATATGGGCAAAAAAGACTGCCTGCACTCAGCCTCATCTACCTGACGTGTGAACAGGCGCATAACTGAACATGACATAAAATACAAAAAAAAAAGACACTTTGCGCTCTGATAATGCTAAAGTATGGAAACCATGAATGTGTGAACATGGACCTGCATTACTGCTAAGGAAAATCTAAAAAAAATGAGAGGAGGTTTTTAACCCAGAGAGAGGCTTCAGAATAGCGTTAGGTACCCAGTTACGAGATATGCCGTGAAGGGGCAACTGGGCAGATATACAAATGGCCATTTCTATATGCTAAATAGCTCATTTTTTTAGATTTTCCTTAGCAGTAATGCAGGTCCATGTTCACACATTCATGGTTTCCATACTTTAGCATTATCAGAGCACAAACTGTCTTTTTTGTATACTGTATATGGGAACCGGCATATGGCCAGATACCAGGGATCAATCCCCCGCTAACCCCGTGTCAGTGGGGGATTGCTCTGCCAGTCCTCCTATCACTAGTGAGAAATGCGGAGACAAAACGCTAACAGAAGTGACATGCTGCATCTTCAAAAACACAGCCAAAAAAAGATGCACTGTGCGGACAGCAAAACAGAAATCCCATAGACTTTGCTGAGGGAAGGAAATTTATGCATTTGGTTGCATCTTTGTGACCACAAACATGCACCAAAAACACCATAAAAGATGCAGTGTGTGGATGAGACCTTATGTTTTTTTGAACATCCGACATTCAGAACTAGAGGTTGTAAGTAAAGGGTGCTTTATACGCTGCGACATCGCTAGCGATTGCACCCGCCCCCGTCGTTCCTGCGATATGTAGTGATCGCTGCCGCAGCTAATAACATTGCTACAGCAGCGTCACACGCACATACCTTTTCAGCGACGTTGCTGTGACTGCCGAACAATCCCTCCTTCAAGGGGGAGGTGCGTTTGGCATCATAGCAACGTCACTGCGGCGTCACTAAGCGGCCGCCCAATAGCAGAGGAGGGGCGGAGATGAGCGGCCGGAACATCCCGTCCACCTCCTTCCTTCCGCATTGCCGGTGGACGCAGGTAAGGAGATGTTCGTCGTTCCTGCGGCGTCACACATAGCGATGTGTGCTGCTGCAGGAACGACGAACAACATCGTACCTGCAGCAGCAACGATATTTGGAAAAGGAGCGACGTGTCAACGAGCAACGATTTTTCCCGTTTTTGCGCTCGTTGATCGTCGCTCCTTGGTGTCACACGCTGCGATGTCGCTAACGGCGCCGGATGTGCGTCACTAATGACGTGACCCCGACGATATATCGTTAGCGATGTCGCAGCGTGTAAAGCACCCTTTAGTTGAATGTTTTTAACTCAATGACTCCCTGAAGAATTTGTAAACCCTAATAAAATGTATTATTGCCAAATAAATTCTCATAAGGTATTTGATTCACAAAAAAATATATAGATTTGTATATACTGTAATTTCATGCAGTCTAATCACAGGCATTAGAGAATCTTAATTTACCAGTAAGTGACACACTGTTCACATCTTATAGACAAGTCCTTGATCAGAGATTTAATAGGTTGTCTGGGATGATTACAATAATAGCCTATCCTTAGGCGGGCTTTGCACGTTGCGACATCGCAAGCCAATGCTGCGATGTCGCACGCGATAGTCCCCGCCCCCGTCGCAGGTACGATATCTTGTGATAGCTTGCGTAGCGAAAATTATCGCTACGCCAGCTTCACATGCACTCACCTGCCCTGCGACCGTCGCTCTGGCCGGCAACCTGCCTCCTTCCTAAGGGGGCGGGTCATGTGGCATCATAGCAACGTCACACGGCAAGCGGCCAATAACGGCGGAGGGGCGGAGATGAGCAGGATGTAAACATCCCGCCCACCTCCTTCCTTCCGCATTGTGGCCGGCGGCAGGTAGGAGATGTTCCTCGCTCCTGCGGCTTCTCACACAGCGATGTGTGCAGCCGCAGGAATGAGGAACAACATCGTACCTGTCGCAGCACCGGCATTATGGAAATATCGGAGCCTGCACCGATGATACGATAACGACGCTTTTGCGCTCGTTAATCGTATCATCTAGGATTTACACACTATGACATCGCAAGTGACGCCGGATGTGCGTCACTTTCGATTTGACCCCACCGACATCGCACCTGCGATGTCGTAGTGTGCAAAGCCGCCCTTAGAATAGCTCATCAGTATCTGTTCGATGGTGGTGCCGGAACCGGCATCTTTGCTGATCAGTGGTTCCTGGTATAACTGATTCGAATAGGGGGTGGATGTGGAAGTATCACTCTGCGGGTACTTGTGCTCACTGCTAGAACCGTGAACAGTTCCACCTCCAGCCATCAGATATTAATGACCTATCCTAAGGCTAGGCCATCAACGTAAAAATCCTGGACGACCCCTTTAACAATATTATTATTATTATTTTTTTCTTATTATACCGCCATCAATTCCATGGCGCTTTATATGTGACAGGGGTATACATAATAGGGACAAGTACAATAATCATAAACAATACAAGACACAGACAGGTACAGGAGGAGAGAGGACCCTGCCCGCGAGGGCTCACAGTCTACAAGATACAATAGTATCTTGGCCCTACACAAATAGAAAGCCCACACCAAGTGCTCTACAATCTAAAAACATACTGCATATTACCCATTATGTACAATGATTAGGTTTAGGGGTGTTTGCTGTTTAAGGCCTCTATAAGGCTATGTGCCCACGCTACAGGATTTACCGCGGATTTACCGCGGATTTTGCCGCGGATTTACCGCGGATTTGCCGAAAATCTGCAGCAGCAGCACTTCCAAGCCATTTCAATGGCATTTTGGAAATGCTGTGCCCATGCTGCGGATTTTTCCGCGGCGGATTTGCCGCGGATTTTGATCCGGAAAAATCTGCAGCATGTCAATTGTTTGGTGCAGATTTGGTGCGGATTTTTGGCTTTGAATGGGGAAAAAAAAAAAATCCGCATCAAAATCCGCGGCAAATCCGCGGGTGCGGATTTGCCGCGAAAGTCGCGGATTTTCAGGCAAAAAAATCCGCAGGGACATTCTAGCGTGGGCACATAGCCTAACACATTCAATATTTTATATCAGTATTTGTATCCAAGAATGGAGCAATTATAGGAAAAGTATAACAGAAATACGGACACCACCTCTGAATTTTTCACCCACTCTTACAAATACTCATGTAAAATACTGACCACATACTGAATGCGCAAACGTAGCCTAAAGTAAAGCTTCACATTTTCAAAAAGCAGTTTTTTCTTTTTAAGACTCACTGTTGAAGTTACTCATGTGAATAGAAATCTGGACTAGACAGGCGGAAGACATTGTGCAGTGAAGCAATTAGTGTGGTGACCACAATACAATGTGTAATGAAGCAATCCGTTTGAGAAGTGGAACACTGTCTCTCCTCATAACACACACTGTATTTGGTCACTTTGTTTTGCTCAGGGTAGAATTAGTTCTTTTTGTTGCCAGCGTGAAACATATAAAAGTATGTGATAAACAGCAATCGTCATAGTGTGTGCAGCAATAATGGTGCCCGCAAAAGCAATAAAAGTACAGAAGACATCTATTAAGATACAATTACAGCTCAGTCTCTATCGATTTATCAGCAAAAGGACTGATAACGTGAAGAGACAGTTACTCAGCTAATGGACTATTATTCTTAGGAAAGGACCGAATAGGAAGACATAGATTCTGAAAGTAAGGTAACAAGGGAATTAGCAATGTAGATAGCACAAGCAGCTCATCCCAGTGATCGTCTGCAGTGGTCACGTGTGCTTAAGTCATGACGTCACCACTGCAGCCTGTGAAAAAAGACCAAAGCAGCGCTGGAGCCATTAACATATGTTTCCTTCTCTATATTAAATTTCATCAAGTCATACATTAGGATAGCAAAAGAAAACAATCTAGGAAAAATTTCATAAGTTAGAGCGGAGGAGTGATTATTGTACTTAAAGGGAACCAGGATTTTTGTATATAAGCTAAAGCCAGTGCTGTACTGGCACTGTCAGGCAGATTCTATACATGCCTGTAGTGATCAGCTCGGATGTATAGGTTTTGAAATCCAAGAAAGTAAAGTTTATAAAATTAGCTGCTTGTTGAGTGACAGCAGCTGAGGATCAACAATATATTCATAGTTATCCCCTTCCTCTGTTACAATTAGCATAAGTATTATACAAACGATTTACTTTGTTGCAGGACCTGTGTGAGGTCATACCCTCCAAAGGTCTCTGTGTGGAAGGAGAAGACCTGTGTTTCCACTTGTTAGAACAGATGGCACTGGACAGTGAATATGTGGCGGCACAATCCTGACAGTGTGTGATGTGTACACTTGCAATTCCCCTTTATTACCTGCGTGAGTGTTGCTTACTTGTGGCTATGTGCCTATTAGTCTCATCTGTTATGATCTGGTAACTCCCATTGGTGAAAAGACACCAAGAAACAGGAGTAGTTGGAACCTGGGCTGACCGCAATCCCCTAACTATCCGACCACACTAGAAGTAGCCGTGATGCGTTCCTAAAAAGCTAGACGCCACGTCATAGCCTAAGAAATTAGATACGCCTCACAGAATGAAATGAGGAAATCTACATTGCCTCAGAGTAGTTCCAAAGGAGTAGATAGCCCCCGACACAAAGATTACGGTGATGTAGGAAAACAGAATGCTCAGGAAAAATAGATTTAGCAAATGCGAGGCCCAACTAACCAGATACAAAGCAAAGGAAAGGAACTGATTGTAGTCAGTACAAAATACCTGTAGAAAAATACCAAACTCCTGATAGTAAAAATGGCCCTGGAGGTCATCTGACCTCACCCCCACTATATCAGGTACTCCTGTAAATAATGGGAGAACAAAATACCAAAAAAAACACAAAATACAGAAGAGCAAATAATCAAATTAGACAGGGATAAAATCCCTTTTCCTGCAGGAGAGCTAGCACAGGGGAAACCCCCATGCTCACAACACAATTGAAACAAAGCTTCACCTGCAAGAAAACAGATACAAAGCAAAACAAGGAAAAACAACATCCTAAGGTGTAAATCAGGAAGCAAGGCAAAACTGAAAATGTATCTGCAGAAGTCTTGCTCAGGGATACAGGGAAGGACAAATCTCCAGGCCAGGAACAGAGACTGAGGAATATACAATTACAACCGGCGCCCCCAGGCCAAAAAGTGCTCTCCTATATAGACCAGACTTGTCTGCAATAGGACTTCCCCAACTCCCAAATAACGCCGACACCTGTCTGACTCACAGGCTCAGATTCAGCTCCACTACCATTCCTGGCCACCAGAGGGAGCTTCAGAACAGCACCCATACAGACGACATTCACAACACTCATCTAACATCTTATAATTATTTTCTATTGAGAGAAGATAAGACTAGTCTTTTCCATAAGTCTCCAAATCACACACAGGTGGTCACGTGATCGCCCACTCACTCGGTGCATACAGTTGTGATAGTTTGTGCATTACACGATTGGACATACAGTGACTGCAGACTTTTAATCTTAGACCACAAGACCCCTTTAAAAAGGTAATTCTGGGAGATGAAGCAGCCAGCTCCCTGATAATAGCTGCTTCTTTTCTTCCTGGGAGCAAAGGCTTGGCTACACCCCCTGTTCTCGGACTGAAGGGAGGCAGCTATTATTACCAACAGCAGGGAGCAAGCTAGCCCCCCATGTGATGTAACGTCCCAGAGGGGAGGAGGATCAGCAAAGTGGAGCTCCAGTGTCACATTGAATTACAGGTAGTGTGAGGGTGAGGAACAGCAATATGGATCTCATCTTTATATTTTATGAGGGCATGGAAAGTAGAATTTTTTTTTTATCTTCCTGGAGTAGGCATAGTAGAAGAAGAATGTGAGGAAAAAAAAACCCTATGTGCTAAAAGATACAGGGTCCCACAATGAATTTCATTTTAATAAAGACCCCTTTAATGGTATCTGGCATTTTGAGGACACTACAACAGTGTATGTCAGATACCATTGGTTTCTACATGCTGATTGGGCACACAGCCAGACAGCCGGTATCTGCTGACCCAATGGGAGGCACAGGACAACCTCTAAAAGGACTTTTCACCATTTTTTGATATTATATACGCTACTCTGTATTATGACATACACGGCTCAGGAAGGAAACCAAACTGTGTCCTCTGCACAGTAATCACCAGCAGTTAGATCTGTGACCTGATTAGACACATCAGTGTTACCACATCACACGGAGAAAACCTGGTGTATGCTTCTGAGGGGCGTGTTCTTTTCCCCCTGTATGACACCTTCTGCTTGTGATTGGTCAGACTTATGCAGGGGAGGTACACGCCCCCAGAGAATAATTTCCGGTAACACCCAGAGAATATTATAACCTAAATGTTACAAACACAAGAGATGGAATTAGAAAACCTGTTATACTGCGGCCACTATTCCATGATGTGGCCACTATTCCATGATGTGGCCAGCTGTGATCAAACTGGTGACGGCTCTGGGTAATGGGGTTCATACCCACAAGTGCTTCTATGAAAAACACTCTGAAAACTACTTCCAAATGCAAAATTAATCAGTAAAATCTTAGAGATCCACAGACCGTATTCACATTCTTTTTTAAAAACGCAAAAAAGACAATGTGTGAGTACAGATCCAGAGGCCGGCACCACTGACCCCCGGCTCCCATAGACGTCAGTGGAAGAAGCGCTCCCATGCTGCCCCCTAGTGTCAGGAGCTGCCCCCCGTAGCAGTAGGGCTCACATCCCCCCAGCCCAGACTCCCCTATCAGTACGTGGAGCAGGATGCGACGCTCGTCAGAGGAAGACGCCGGCGCCCCTGGCTCCCGGGGCAGAGCGCACTACTACGTCCTCTCCACGAGAGGTGGAACTTCTGCACCAATCAGCGCACAGACTGACGTGAGAGGCTGTGACTGACCGCACATGTGACCAACCAGCTCCCGGGGATTCCCTCCGCTTCCATGTGTGCGGTGTTACAGGAGCTTGTTGTGTTTTCCAGAGGCAGAGACACCGGGAAGTAGCGGCTGGCAGGTCCCGGGCGAGGGCTGTGGATGTGCAGGTGACATGCGAGTGTGTGCCGGGATCACAGCACTACACCAGGGGAAAAGCTGTGCACACTGCTGCGGGAGATCTGTGCATAGGTAAACACTACTGGAGGGTTGTCCTGTACTAGCCATGGCGTAGTCTGGTACTGTACTAGCCATAGCATTGCCTGGTATAGCCATGTACTAGCCTGGTACTGTAATAGCCATGCAATAACCTGGTATTGTACTAACTATGGCATAGCCTGGTATTGTACTAACTATGGCATAGCCTGCTATTGTACTAACTATGGGATAGCCTGCTATTGTATTGTACTAGCCATGGCATAGCCTGCTATTGTATTGTACTAGCCATGGCATAGCCTGCTATTGTACTAACTATGGGATAGCCTGCTATTGTACTAACTATGGCATAGCCTGCTATTGTACTAACTATGGCATAGCCTGCTATTGTACTAACTATGGCATAGCCTGCTATTGTACTAACTATGGCATAACCTGCTATTGTACTAACTATGGCATAGCCTGCTATTGTACTAACTATGGCATAACCTGCTATTGTACTAACTATGGCAAAGCCTGGTATTGCACTAACTATGGCATAGCCTGGTATTGCACTAACTATGGCATAGCCTGGTATTGCACTAACTATGGCATAGCCTGGTATTGCACTAACTATGGCATAGCCTGCTATTGCACTAACTATGGCATAGCCTGCTATTGCACTAACTATGGCATAGCCTGCTATTGCACTAACTATGGCATAGCCTGCTATTGTACTAACTATGGCATAGCCTGCTATTGTACTAACTATGGCATAGCCTGCTATTGTACTAACTATGGCATAGCCTGGTATTGTACTAACTATGGCATAGCCTGGTATTGTACTAACTATGGCATAGCCTGGTATTGTACTAACTATGGCATAGCCAGGTATTGTACTAACTATGGCATAGCCAGGTATTGTACTAACTATGGCATAGCCTGCTATTGTACTAACTATGGCATAGCCTGCTATTGTACTAACTATGGCATAGCCTGCTATTGTACTAACTATGGCATAGCCAGGTATTGTACTAACTATGGCATAGCCAGGTATTGTACTAACTATGGCATAGCCAGGTATTGTACTAACTATGGCATAGCCTGGTATTGTACTAACTATGGCATAGCCTGGTATTGTACTAACTATGGCATAGCCAGGTATTGTACTAACTATGGCATAGCCAGGTATTGTACTAACTATGGCATAGCCAGGTATTGTACTAACTATGGCATAGCCAGGTATTGTACTAACTATGGCATAGCCTGGTATTGTACTAAATATGGCATAGCCTGGTATTGTACTAACTATGGCATAGCCTGGTATTGTAACTATGGCATAGCCTGGTATTGTAACTATGGCATAGCCTGGTATTGTACTAACTATGGCATAGCCTGGTATTGTACTAACTATGGCATAGCCTGGTATTGTACTAACTATGGCATAGCCTGCTATTGTACTAACTATGGCATAGCCAGGTATTGTACTAACTATGGCATAGCCAGGTATTGTACTAACTATGGCATAGCCAGGTATTGTACTAACTATGGCATAGCCAGGTATTGTACTAACTATGGCATAGCCTGGTATTGTACTAACTATGGCATAGCCTGGTATTGTACTAACTATGGCATAGCCTGGTATTGTACTAACTATGGCATAGCCTGGTATTGTACTAACTATGGCATAGCCTGGTATTGTGCTAACTATGGCATAGCCTGGTATTGTGCTAACTATGGCATAGCCTGGTATTGTGCTAACTATGGCATAGCCTGGTATTGTGCTAACTATGGCATAGCCTGGTATTGTGCTAACTATGGCATAGCCTGGTATTGTGCTAGCCATGGCATAGCCTGGTATTGTGCTAGCCATGGCATAGCCTGCTATTGTGCTAGCCATGGCATAGCCTGCTATTGTACTAGCCATGGCATAGCCTGCTATTGTACTAGCCATGGCATAGCCTGCTATTGTACTAGCCATGGCATAGCCTGCTATTGTACTAGCCATGGCATAGCCTGCTATTGTACTAGCCATGGCATAGCCTGCTATTGTACTAGCCATGGCATAGCCTGCTATTGTACTAGCCATGGCATAGCCTGCTATTGTACTAGCCATGGCATAGCCTGCTATTGCACTAGCCATGGCATAGCCTGCTATTGCACTAGCCATGGCATAGCCTGCTATTGCACTAGCCATGGCATAGCCTGCTATTGCACTAGCCATGGCATAGCCTGCTGTTGTGAATACCTTTTCCAGTTTGGGGCTCCCTCTTGTGGTCAGTGCTGGCGGTGCTGTTGACTTGTGGAATGAGAGCCAGACACCTGTAGAGGACTGGCAATCAGGCCTTTCAGATTGGGACTATATAACGGAGTAATTTTCTCCTGTTACTTGCCGGTGCTCAATTGATTTCCTGTGTGATAAGGACATTCTTAAACCAGCCCTGCTCTCTACCAGAACTCGTCTCAAGATAAGTTGGTCTTTGTACCTCTGCTTATTGTTTCCACTTTCTTGTTGTTTTGATTCTATTGCTTGATTCAAATTTTGCCTTCGTGGAGTTCCTGGTGGAATTGGATCATTCCCTGCTGGGAGTGTCTGTATATTTAGCTCCATGATTTTGCAATGTATTATGTTTTGTCATGCTTGGTATAAAATTCAGTCCCTCATCTATATTAGTGTTTTTGGATCCCAGTAACATCAGAGTACTGATATAGTAGGGGAGAGGCTGTGTGGTCTCAGGGTTTTCCATGTCAGGTGTGCTGAGTTTTTTAGGGTTTTTACAGCTGCAGACAGTGCTCTTTCCTATCCTTTCCTATAAAGATAGTTTGGGCCTCATCTTTGCTGAATCTGTTTTCTAGCTTTGTATTGTGTTTTCCTATATCACCATGGTATTTACATGGGGGGGGCGCTATCTATAACTTTGGGGATTGCTCCGAGGCCGATTAGGTTTTCTTATTTCTATCTGTAAGAATATTTAGTTCTCTGGCTGTGTCGAGACGACTAGGTCATCGTAAGCACGCCCCACGGCTACTTCTAGTTGTGTGTCAGGATTAGGTCTGCAGTCCGTTAAGGTTCCAGCCACTCTGGTTACTTTTTGGGTTTCCGCATATTTTGATTCTCCTATGTCCCTGAAACATAACAGCCTGCTATTGTGCTAGCCATGTAATAGCCTGGTATTGTACTAGCCATGGCATAGCCTGGTATTGTACTAGCCATGGCATAGCCTGGTATTGTACTAGCCATGGCATAGCCTGGTATTGTGCTAGCCATGGCATAGCCTGGTATTGTGCTAGCCATGGCATAGCCTGCTATTGTGCTAGCCATGGCATAGCCTGCTATTGTACTAGCCATGGCATAGCCTGCTATTGTACTAGCCATGGCATAGCCTGCTATTGTACTAGCCATGGCATAGCCTGCTATTGTACTAGCCATGGCATAGCCTGCTATTGTACTAGCCATGGCATAGCCTGCTATTGTACTAGCCATGGCATAGCCTGCTATTGTACTAGCCATGGCATAGCCTGCTATTGCACTAGCCATGGCATAGCCTGCTATTGCACTAGCCATGGCATAGCCTGCTATTGCACTAGCCATGGCATAGCCTGCTATTGCACTAGCCATGGCATAGCCTGCTGTTGTGAATACCTTTTCCAGTTTGGGGCTCCCTCTTGTGGTCAGTGCTGGCGGTGCTGTTGACTTGTGGAATGAGAGCCAGACACCTGTAGAGGACTGGCAATCAGGCCTTTCAGATTGGGACTATATAACGGAGTAATTTTCTCCTGTTACTTGCCGGTGCTCAATTGATTTCCTGTGTGATAAGGACATTCTTAAACCAGCCCTGCTCTCTACCAGAACTCGTCTCAAGATAAGTTGGTCTTTGTACCTCTGCTTATTGTTTCCACTTTCTTGTTGTTTTGATTCTATTGCTTGATTCAAATTTTGCCTTCGTGGAGTTCCTGGTGGAATTGGATCATTCCCTGCTGGGAGTGTCTGTATATTTAGCTCCATGATTTTGCAATGTATTATGTTTTGTCATGCTTGGTATTAAATTCAGTCCCTCATCTATATTAGTGTTTTTGGATCCCAGTAACATCAGAGTACTGATATAGTAGGGGAGAGGCTGTGTGGTCTCAGGGTTTTCCATGTCAGGTGTGCTGAGTTTTTTAGGGTTTTTACAGCTGCAGACAGTGCTCTTTCCTATCCTTTCCTATAAAGATAGTTTGGGCCTCATCTTTGCTGAATCTGTTTTCTAGCTTTGTATTGTGTTTTCCTATATCACCATGGTATTTACATGGGGGGGGCGCTATCTATAACTTTGGGGATTGCTCCGAGGCCGATTAGGTTTTCTTATTTCTATCTGTAAGAATATTTAGTTCTCTGGCTGTGTCGAGACGACTAGGTCATCGTAAGCACGCCCCACGGCTACTTCTAGTTGTGTGTCAGGATTAGGTCTGCAGTCCGTTAAGGTTCCAGCCACTCTGGTTACTTTTTGGGTTTCCGCATATTTTGATTCTCCTATGTCCCTGAAACATAACAGCCTGCTATTGTGCTAGCCATGTAATAGCCTGGTATTGTACTAGCCATGGCATAGCCTGGTATTGTACTAGCCATGGCATAGCCTGGTATTGTACTAGCCATGGCATAGCCTGGTATTGTACTAGCCATGGCATAGCCTGGTATTTTACTAGCCATGGCATAGCCTGGTATTGTACTAGCCATGGCATAGCCTGGTATTGTACTAGCCATGGCATAGCCTGGTATTGTACTAGCCATGGCATTGCCTGGTATTTTACTAGCCATGACATTGTCTGGTGTAGTACTAACTATAGCATAGCCTGGTATTGTATTAGCCATGTAATATCCTGGTACTGTACTAGCCATAGTTGCTTGGTATAGGCTGGTATTGTAATAGCCTGGTACTGTAATAGCCATGGCATACCCTGTCATTGTCTGGTACTGGAACAGCCGTGGCATATCCTGGAAAAGCTCATTTACATAAAGTGATAGATTATTTATCCACCACAAGGCATCTGATGTGAGACATACAGGTAGGACATTTCAGCATTCTACCTTGTTTTTCCAAAAATAAGACCGGGTCTTATTTTCATTTCCAAAAAGGGCTAGGGCTTATTTAATGTCGCTGGCGAAAAGGTCGAATGTGATGAATATTTCACACTCGATCCCTTAGTTTTGGGAGACATAAGCCACCGCAGCTGCAGCTTACCCCTCCCCTCTCCATAGAGAACACATGAATGATTGGACATATTGAACGTGCGTGTGGCGCCGTGCATGGGCGAGATACTGTAACTGTCAGCCAAACACCTTCAAGGTAAAGCATACACCTTCAATTTACCTAAAAGGTGTATGGCCAGCTTTAGGGTTAGTAACCTTAACACTCACAATTGGTGATTCAGTGTCAGTGTCTCTTATGGTAACACTTACTGGCACTCTCAAACCACTTTGTGTGGCATTGGCACTCTTCTACTCTATGCGGTCGGGAGGGGACAGAAGCCTGGAGTGGGACTTGGGAACGGTGGTTGTGACGTCACATGTGGCTGCTTGTGCGGGAGCAAGCAAGGCTGGTTGGGCGGCGGGATCCTAGAAGCAGCATTCAGAAAGCAGGAGATGGGACCCTGGAGCGGCAGGCGGGAACAAGGAGGCAGCATTCGGGAGGTGGGACTCAGGAACTGCAACCAGGCAAACATCATAGCGCCGTAGTGGCCAGGAGGCGGGACCCAGGTGACAACACTTAATAGGTGGGACTTGTGAGCGGGTGAGCAGATGTTACCCTGTCATGGTGGGAGAAAGCGGCAGGACGATTTGAGAGCTACATTATGCCTGTTCCAGTGCCTCCAGCGCTGAGTTATGTTTCTGTGAGGTTAGTGACATAACCTAGCTCTGGAGGCGCTAACTAACTAGGGCTTATTTCTGGAGTAGGCCTTATATTTAAAGCCTATGCCAAAAATCCCTAAAACTCAAGCTAGGGCTTTTTTGAGGGGTGGGCTTATTGTTTTGGAAAAATAACAGGTTTTCTCATTTCGAGTCATTTACTGCAATAAACACCCTTCCTTACTCCAGCACTCGCTCTCCGCCGCTGCTCCCGAGGCTTGGCTGCAGCAGAGTTGTAACAACTACAGCACATTTCACCGCTGCAGCCACTCACTGGACTCAGCGGCTCTGCAGATGTAGACGACCCTAGACTCTGAGCCCAATGAGTGGCTGTGGCGTTGATGTGAGCTGTGGTCATAACGTCACCATTGCAGCCTGTAAACAATCCCTGGGAGCATCTGCGGAGAGGCATCCCTGGAGCAGTGAGGGGGAGCATTGTCCTTTATTAATCATCTGGAAGTCTATGAGCTGTAGGAAGTTGAGAAGGGAGAACCTTTAAGTTTATTGGTACAAGAAATAGCCTAAATCACAAGTTTGTTTTTTCATTATATCACAGTAGCCATATATTATGCTCTTCGGAGAAATCTGTATAAATGCGCACCGTTGAACACCGTGTTTTTTTATTTTTATCTAAATATGTCCAGAATTCTGTGTTAATTATTTTTTCAATATTTCATTATGGTCATAGATCCTTTTTGGCCAATTTGGCTGATAACTATAAAGGGGTTATCCAGTCTTTTAAAATTGAGGACTTGCCACTAAGTTATGCCATCTATATTAGATAGGTGGGGTCTCATTATTGGTGCTTTTCCTGATCAACTTTATAGGGTACTAGCTGTACTACCCGGCTTCGCCTGGGTTAATAACTGCTATTAACAAAATAGAATGTATTAACAAAAATGTATTCTGCACACAAAAACCATAAAACAAATAGATAGAAATGTAATTATTAAAAGGCAAAAACTAAGCTAATAAAAGCATTTCACAACATATAGTTCAACACCACAGATATTCCACACAGATTTAACTAAATTGGCCAAGTAATGTTCCCCGTCTGTCCCTTTCCCCGTCTCCCCACTGTCATCTTATTACCTCACATATAAGCTTCTTATACTATGAATGTCTTTTGTTTCTATAGCAACCAATCACAGCTCCTACTAATAACCTGTAGTTCCATGCTCCATTTACTTTAATGGAGGCATGTTTTTTTGGAGAGTAACTGTAAAGCGCGGGGTTAAATTTTCCTGTCAAAACATAGTCTACGACGTTCCCTGGGTCATATGAGGTGTCTGTGCAAAATTTCGTGATTGTAAATGCGACGGTGCAGATACACTTTTCGTTTCACTTTTTCCCCCATTATATAGATAGGGGTAAAATTGATTGGTAAATTGGAACGCGCGGGGTTAAAATTTCGCCTCACAACATAGCCTATGACGCTCTCGGGGTCCAGACGTGTGAGTGTGCAAAATTTTGTGGCTGTAGCTGCGACGGTGCAGATACCAATCCCGGACATACATACATACATACATACATACATACATACATACATACACACATACACACATACACACATACACACATACACACATACACACATACACACATACACACATACACACATACACACACACACACATACACACACATACACACACACACACACACACACACATTCAGCTTTATATATTAGATTGGTGTGCACTCAGCTGAAATAAGGTTTTCCTGATCAACTGTCTGCAGAAGCTCTAGCTCTTGAGCAAGTACTACAGCTTCTGGAGACATGATTGGATGAGATACCTATAGGGCTCCCAGTGATACTTTGATAGCCATACTCTGCCTGTTCTTTTTTTTTTTCCCTCCTTTTTCTGTGGTTGTACTATTATCAAATTGTCCCTTTTTAGGCTTATCTAAGACTGGCGTTGCTCACACTGGTTTTGATGTGGAGGCATGCTGGAGTCAGACGCTCCTGATTTTTTTTTTTTTTTTTTTTAGAAGCATGTGCCCCTAAAGTATTGGGAGCATCTGACAAATGGCGTGCACCTTTGTGAAACGTACCACTATATTACTCCAATCAGGGAGCGGAGTAAGATTTATGGTGTAAGGAATGCTGCTGATTAGAATGAATTTAACAAAAGGGTGTCACCTCGCCATGTTCAAGCGCCCTCGCGGATCTGGGTGAAAATGGCGAGATAATGCCACAAGTCATATAAAAATGTAGCAGAACCTCGTGTTACTCCAAAATTTTTTGACTTCTCAAAGCTTTGTAAGGCAGGCTTCACATCAGCGGTATTCTGCCGCAATGCCGGATCCGGCACAAATGCGTTTCACTTCAATGCATTTGATATGGACTCACTGTAAGTTCCGGTCACATGCGGTTGTGTATGACGCACGCAACAATATGTGACCGGAACTTACTGTGAGTCCATAGGAAATGCATTGAAGTGAAACGCATTTGTGCCGGATCCGGCATTGCGGCAGAATACCGCTGATGTGAGGACTGCCTAACCCAGAATTTTTGCTCTGTAGTTCTGATTAATTGGGCCCTATGACTTTATGAGGTGGACTTTTTTGATTATTGTGGACACCTCCGTCAAATGTTTTTGAGTTGTCGGAGATCTTACGAATAACCCATCCATTTTACAAGACTGGATTGACCAGTGGCTTTCACTGTATCTCACTGCTCTATTAGCTATATGACAACTTTTTAATGACCTTGGTGCCTAAATAGTTAATTATTTTGCGGTCTTGTATATTTTTCTCTTATTCTTGCAGATTGTCAGTTAGTTCTCCTTCTTGCTTCCTGTTTTGGGTTCCTTTGAGTAACCTTACCTGGGAGGCAGGGACTTGTGGTGTGGTCAGATGAACGTGTTGGGTGTGACTAAGACGGGCATCTTCTTCTGTCAGTGAGCTCACCTCACTTACTACTTTCCGCAGGTTACTGTCTGCTCAGTTTATTGTGCAGTGAAAGTTTCCCACACTTTAAAGAAATGAAGGAATAAGCAGAGATCCCTAGCCCTGACAGAGAGCAGCCATGAACAACACGGTAGAACTCGAAGAGAACGTAAAGAAGCTGGTGGTACGCCTTAGAAATGTGGAGGAAGGGAAGCAGATCGACAACCTGGTTCAGATATTGGAAGATCTGCACGCTCACACCTTTTGTGATGACGGTACGTGGATTTTTAAAGTGTTGCTGTGTCTTCTTTATCTTTTATGAGCGCTAACATTTATGTATGTTTCTTGCATATCAGCCGCAGAAATATTCAGTCATGTGAATGTCCATCTTCCCCTATTACTGGTGCTGGAGTCCTACATAAAAGTCGCTGTCATACAGGAGGTATGTACCATAATACAAGAATCTGGGGTTTTTATTGTTTGCTTTTAGTAAACCTCCAGACTGTATGTTTTCCATATTTCTGTTCCTGTAGAGTGTCTGCCGAACGCATAAGAGGAAGAAAACCTTAGAAAATAAACCGATAATCTGACAGTAGAAAGTTTAAAGAGGACTTGATACCAGATCAAGTGTGACCTCTTTTGCACTTATTTTATTTTGCCGAGTAATCCATTTTTTTTTTAATCCACCATATTATTTGAGCGATATGAGCACTTATTAAGTGCTAACTTTGTGGTTTTGACCTTGAGAGCCACATTCAGCTCTGAGTGAGGTCACAAGCCACCCCCCCTCCCAGTAGTGACACCCAGAGCCCCCATTACTGAGGTACTGACAGCCAAAGGTTGTCTGCAGAAATCACACTGTGACAGTATACCAAGATCCAGGGGATCCTAGCCTACCCTCTTTCAGATCTGCTCGTCTGTGCGCAGTTACTCAAAAATATCACCACCTGGAGACCTGCTCTTCATAGCTATTTGTTAGACCTGGTGCTTACGCTGTGAGCCACATATCAAGGGCCCGCAAGCCACATGTCGCTTCCGAGCTACAGGTTGAGGACCCCTGCCTTAAATAGTTTTCTTGAAACCATGACCACAGAAAAAAAATGTGTCTATTGTACCCCTCCACAGTATGTGTGATGCCATTGGCTGGGGCCTCTTGGCATATTCAGTTACATACCAGTATAATTGAATGACTGAAGCTTGAAATTGAAGCTGCTGAGATGCAGGCTTTGTGTAACTTACATGGGAGTCAACTCTTACTTTTCTGTAGAGTGACATACCCATAAGTTTACTAAATACAATACAGTTAAATATAGACAGTTAAAGCTATATACAGTTAAGGACAATACAGAAAAATATCACATAGCACCAAAATCATTATATAGTCCTAGCCTATATAGCTTAGCTGGAACAAATGACAATTCATTGTGGAGAGACGCTGCATTATTTAATATCCTAATAAGGCTGCATTAACAATACTTACTTTCTATGCAGCTAGAACATAAAAAGGCAATGTGTAATGGTGGTGATAGGAATACCTGGACACAACATAAATCTTATGTGGACATTCTGTTCCTTCATCCATTAGTAGCTAGTGCCTCCTTCAGATGATTTAATGATTCTTATCTCTCCCTGCCTGGTATGTATACTGAAATATTTGTTTTAAACGCACCTTGAATTGGAAGTATTTGAATCAATCCCTCAATTGAGCAATCTGCCTTGAAAAGTAAACCTATTACCATTAAGCAATAGCAACCTTTCACACATTGCAAGAGTAAAGGCTAATATTTGCTTTACAGCTACAATATTCATGTAGTATGCATTTGCTGTACACCAAGTCATTTGCCATATTGTATTTGCTTTCTATAAATTTCATTAGTATTGGAAAACAATCACCGAATATGTTTCCGTTTCCCTACCCAAATACATAGCCGCATACACCTGTTTACACTAGCTTTATTCTGTTTGGTGGTGCTAAACAATTTTTTTTTTTTTTTGTATTCCCATATCCTAAGCATGAATGATAAAGGGTCTTCTCACAAAGATTATTTAAAGGCTGAGAGGAGACTTAGGCGGGCTTTGCACGTTGCGACATTGCACGTGCCATGTCGGTGGGGTCAAATCGAAAGTGACGCACATCCGGCGTCGCAGTCGATATCGCAACGTGCAAATCCTTTTTGATACGATGAACGAGCGCAAAAGCGTCGTTATCGTATCATCGCTGCAGCCTCCGACATTTCCATAATGCCGGTGCAGCGACAGGTGCGATGTTGTTCCTCGCTCCTGCGGCAGCACACATCGCTGTGTGTAAAGCCGCAGGAGCGAGGAACTTCACCTTACCTGCCGCCGGCTGCAATGAGAAGGACGGAGGTGGGTGGGATGTTTACATCCTGCTCATCTCCGCCCCTCCGCTTCAATTGGCCGCCTGCCGTGTGACGTCACTGTGACGCCGCACGACCCGCCCCCTAAGGAAGGAGGCGGGTCGCCGGCCAGAGGGACGTCGCATGGCAGGTATGTGCGTGTAAAGCTGCCATAGCGATAATAATCGCTACGGCAACTTTCACTATATATCGAACGTGCGACGGGGGCAGGACTATCGCTGCAGCATCGGTAACACATTGTTACTGATGTCGCAGCGTGCAAAGCCCGCCTTAATAGCGGTCTACAAATATCTGAAAGGCAGTCACAGTGCAAAGGGAACTACCCTATTCTCATTAGGACAAGGAAGTACAAGAAGTAATGGGATGAAAGTGAACATATATATATATATATATATATATGTGTGTGTGTGTGTTCTGATTCAGTGTTCAGATGCTTTGCGTATGAACACCACTCACATGAGCATCACTGTACTTGGGTACAATTGGTGCTCAGCCCTGTGTGAGCTGCGTGCAGTGTTTGAATGGCTCGCACTGAGGGTAACAGCTTGATCAGATGTAGTGTACACAAAAAAAAATTGGGAAAACCTTTGGAAATGTTCTGTTTATGGCTGGCTGCATCTAGGCAGAGACCTGAACTGCCCACATGCAACTTCAATTGGGGTTCAGGTGCCAAACCAAACTTTATCAAAAATCCGAATGAACCCACGCAACCTAACTTCCTGCACATCTGTAATGTCTGCACATCTCTAGCATCTGAGCTCGCCATCAGTGGAAATCTTCAAGTGAAAGCTGGATTAACATATAGTTGGGATGATTTAGGAAAACCTACACTTGTAGGGGATTGGACCCCATGGCCCTTAAGGTCCCTTCCATCTCTACCATTCTATGAACCTTTTAAGCAGTCTATATGGACATTCAGGTGTAGAAAATTGAATAAAATTATACTTCTGTCAATGACCTGATATCTTATTCCAGAGACATCTACAATTTTCTTAATATATTGCAAAAGAACTGGGAGCAATTCCACATATTCATATTAAAATATCAAATTTTATTATAATTTAGTGACAAAAAGTGAAAAAACATATGTATATATATACACACAAAAAAAAATTTTTTCTAAAAAATGTAATGTTACAGTTGTGCAACACACATGGTGCATTGGATGAACGCGTCTTAATATAATTAATACATGTCAGTTTTACAATAATTATTCAAATTTCATACAAATTTTGTTTCATTTAGTGACTACACTCAATGGGAAATAACTATTTTTTGTGTTGTTATTGTGTTGGGCTATATAAATAGTTTTATCCTGATGGTAGCCGGCAATTGTAGCTAAAATTAGCCATGTAGTGGATATAATTACATTTAAATGGTATGCACCTGTCTCTCTGGGAGGCTGCCGATTAATTTACTATCCTATACTTGTAGTTACTGTGGTCACATTTCATTATATATAATGCGATTTTTCAACCATTGCAGTTACTGTGTTCTATGACTATTATAAATTTTAACCACAGGTTACCAATTCAGGAGTAAGATGACCATTTAAATCATTAGATAAAGCAGCTTAAAATTGTTAAGCATAAGTTACAATGAGCCTAGCAATCTGCTGAAATCATTCAGCCATGCTGTCAGCATACAGCCCGTCAGTAGTCATTATTAGTCATAACATTTACCCATTTGAGTGTAGATCGATCAGGTGCACATCCTCCATACCCCTTTTTCTTAATATGTAAATTAGCTTTTAGGCATTTTCTCTATAGCTTATTGTATATGAAAGGGGGCATTACAAGTGTGAGACATGTAATGATTGACAGTGCTCTCCTGATCTACAGTCAGGGCCAGAAATATTTGGACAGTGACACAAGTTTTGTTATTTTAGCTGTTTACAAAAACATGTTCAGAAATACAATTATATATATATAATATGGGCTGAAAGTGCACACTCCCAGCTGCAATATGAGAGTTTTCACATCCAAATCGGAGAAAGGGTTTAGGAATCATAGCTCTGTAATGCATAGCCTCCTCTTTTTCAAGGGACCAAAAGTAATTGGACAAGGGACTCTAAGGGCTGCAATTAACTCTGAAGGCGTCTCCCTTGTTAACCTGTAATCAATTAAGTAGTTAAAAGGTCTGGCGTTGATTACAGGTGTGTGGTTTTGCATTTGGAAGCTGTTGCTGTGACCAGACAACATGTGGTCTAAGGAACTCTCAATTGAGGTGAAGCAGAACATCCTGAGGCTGAAAAAAAAGAAAAAATCCATCAGAGAGATAGCAGACATGCTTGGAGTAGCAAAATCAATAGTCGGGTACATTCTGAGAAAAAAGGAATTGACTGGTGAGCTTGGGAACTCAAAAAGGCCTGGGCGTCCATGGATGACAACAGTGGTGGATGATCGCCGCATACTTTCTTTGGTGAAGAAGAACCCGTTCACAACATCAACTGAAGTCCAGAACACTCTCAGTGAAGTAGGTGTAGCTGTCTCTAAGTCAACAGTAAAGAGAAGACTCCATGAAAGTAAATACAAAGGGTTCACATCTAGATGCAAACCATTCATCAATTCCAAAAATAGACAGGCCAGAGTTAAATTTGCTGAAAAACACCTCATGAAGCCAGCTCAGTTCTGGAAAAGTATTCTATGGACAGATGAGACAAAGATCATCCTGTACCAGAATGATGGGAAGAAAAAAGTTTGGAGAAGAAAGGGAACGGCACATGATCCAAGGCACACCACATCCTCTGTAAAACATGGTGGAGGCAACGTGATGGCATGGGCATGCATGGCTTTCAATGGCACTGGGTCACTTGTGTTTATTGATGACATAACAGCAGACAAGAGTAGCCGGATGAATTCTGAAGTGTACCGGGATATACTTTCAGCCCAGATTCAGCCAAATGCCGCAAAGTTGATCGGACGGCGCTTCATAGTACAGATGGACAATGACCCCAAGCATACAGCCAAAGCTACCCAGGAGTTCATGAGTGCAAAAAAGTGGAACATTCTGCATTGGCCAAGTCAATCACCAGATCTTAACCCAATTGAGCATGCATTTCACTTGCTCAAATCCAGACTTAAGACGGAAAGACCCACAAACAAGCAAGACCTGAAGGCTGCGGCTGTAAAGGCCTGGCAAAGCATTAAGAAGGAGGAAACCCAGCGTTTGGTGATGTCCATGGGTTCCAGACTTAAGGCAGTGATTGCCTCCAAAGGATTCGCAACAAAATATTGAAAATAAAAATATTTTGTTTGGGTTTGGTTTATTTGTCCAATTACTTTTGACCTCCTAAAATGTGGAGTGTTTGTAAAGAAATGTGTACAATTCCTACAATTTCTATCAGATATTTTTGTTCAAACCTTCAAATTAAACGTTACAATCTGCACTTGAATTCTGTTGTAGAGGTTTCATTTCAAATCCAATGTGGTGGCATGCAGAGCCCAACTCGCGAAAATTGTGTCACTGTCCAAATATTTCTGGACCTATGTGAATCACAATAAGCTTTGGTGTCACATTTTCAGGGAGATCTGTGTCCAGCCCAGTTTTGTTAATTTTTTATCATTGAGCTGTAAAACTAATGTGAAGCACCTGTTTAAAGGTGCTCACCAGCCTTCTAGATAAATTCTTTGAGAGCTGTAGGTTCTAAAATAAAGTCACTTGTTGGGGCTTCTACTGTTAAGGCACATCAGGGGCTCTGAAAACGGGACATATTGTCTGATAACGATTCCAGACGATTTTGCTTTTAAAACTCAAATAGCGCTCCTTCTCTTTCGAACCCTGCCATGCTCCCAAACAGTAGATTTACATCACATATGAGGGATCAGTGTACTAAGGAGAAATTGCACAACTAATGTGTATTTTCTCCTGTTACCCTTGTAAAAATGTAACATTTTTGTGGGAAAAAGTAAAATTTTCATTTTTACTTCCACATTGCTTTAATTCCTATGAAGCACCTAAAGGGTTAATAAATGTATTGAATGTTTATTTTGAGCAGTATGAGGGGTGCAGTTTTTAAAATGTCACTTTTGTGTATTTTCTTTCATATGGGCCCCTCCAAAGTAATTTGAAATGTGATGTAGTCCCTAAAAAATGGTTTTGTAAATTTTGTTTGAAAAATGAGAAATTCCTGATTTTTAACCCTTTCAACTTTGTAACAAAACCCCCCAAATTGTTTAAAATAAATAATGGTGATGGAAAGTAGACATGTGAGAAATGGTATTGAATTATCTTGTATGGCATAACTCTGCTTTTAAGGGCATAAATATTCAATGTTTGAAAGTTGCAAAATTTTCAAAATTTTCTCCATATTTACAATATTTTTACAAATAAACGTAAAAAATATTGTCCTAAAGTTACCAGTAACATGAAGTACAAGCTCTGCTTTGAGTGTGAGCCAAGTGTCAGTCTACTGTGATACGATTCTCTTATGCGAGAATCTGAGCACAGGTAAGGGAAAGATGAAGACCTTAATCTCTCCATCTTCTCCTTTGCCTGTCTCTGCGTATATCGTATTGTACTAATGTCATCCGAGTGCTGTCCGGTGTTTCACACGCACCCATAGTCTGTTATGAGTGAGTGTAGTCTGAGCTGCCAGTTGTAGCATGCTGCCATTTCTTGCTCATGTCGTAGTAGCATAAGAAACAAATTGCAGATCTGCACAGCATCATTCAATAAAATTGGTCTCCGTGCAATACAATGTTTTCTCGCTTTGTTAGGAGGCGTGAAGCCTTCTGGTGAAACGTGCGTCTAGGTACTCCTGTCCCCTGATTCCATTATTGCCAGCATGACGCAAGGTAATGTTCTCCAATATTAGTTGGTGTTTATATTGCCCTTATCTCTGTCTACACGGAATTCTGTTAGGACAGTTATCAGTTTTCCTGTCTAGACTTTGTTTGCATTCCCGTTACGGTAAATATTATCGCTGCCTAGTTTATTTGTTCTAGAGTGGGTACCCCTATATACCTGGTGTGGGTTTCAATTGTAAGCCTTCACTATTGTTATGCTTTCTGTTGGTGTCTTGCAACCTTTTCTACTGTTTATAGTTTACTATACATCAATTATTAGGAATCTGGGTAACTATTGGAGGTCTGGTGGCGTTTTTACTCTGTCCCTTGGTGGCTATTTCCTTCTATGCCACTACTACTCTATTGCTGCTATACGTTTTTGTAAAGCTTTCTAATAAAATATTTTCACTTTTTTCATCTAACTGTGGTCCGGTGGTCTTCTTGGTTGTACCCTTACATCTTTCGAGTAATTTTAGTAGGTTTTATAGTAATAAAACTATATTGGTACCTCTGGGACCAATATTTCCTTTTAGGAAGTTTTTGTAGGTAGAATTGTAAAAATTAGCCTGTTCAAGAAAGTGAAAACAGGATGGATTGCAGGTTAATAGGATTCCAGTCTGTCTGGCTGTTGCACTGAAAGCTCGACTGCAGGAAGGAAATGAACCTTATTCCTCCCGGTAGCCTTTCGTTTTCAGTTATGCAGGAGCGGCTGGCGCAGATTCATTCGCTGCACAATATACAGTGAGCAGCGGCTGTAACAACGCCCCAGGACTGACTGACTGACTGACAGTTGGGCTCTACACTGATATACTACTGAACCAGCTTTCAGTGCTGGGTCATTGTTACAGCTGTCACTGACTATGTACTGAGCGGTGACTAAAGCAGAGCTGGCAGCGCCTCTTTGAAAGCTGAAGGCTTCCAGGAGGACTAAAGTTAATTTCCTCCCTGTATCCAGGCATTCAGTGAAGCAGCCAGGCAGCTTTGGAAGGCTATTTATCCTGCAGATTAACCCTATATGTGCAGGCTAATAAAATTTTGATATTTGACAGGCTCCCTTTAAGAAAAATGTGGATTTCTCAGATCGCAGTATTAACGTACCATTTTATTTAACTTTCTATAACTTTCTTGTCCATATAGACAGCTTAGGAGGGTTGAACCTATTGAGAGATTCCTGTTAAGCAGGTATTGAGTCTATATAAAGTGGTGAGCTTGTATGCTTCAGAGTTTGTGATGGGGCCTGTCCCTCTGTTTTAGTGATTGGAGCGGTCGAACATTTTAACATTTTGGAGAGAAATTATTTCAGTCAAATATCATTGGAAGGAAACGTCCTTTCATTAATGAATCTATTATTTTGTAAAATGTTTAGTGTATTATGTAAAACTTTGTTTTCTATTTTTCAGGTGGGCTGGTCTCTGCTATGTAGATTGATAACCGTATGCCCAAATATACTACATAGTTTACATACTCCAGTAGATATTGGTCATGAGTGGGAAGTCCTTGGCGTCCATCAGTAAGTATATGTGTTATTTCTTAAAGGGGATATCCAGGATTGGGACTCGCCTCACTCTGTGACTGCACACTCGTGAAATCACAGCATGCTGTCAGGATTCTCTGGTGCAAGGAGCGGGCAGTCATATGACTGCAAGTATAAGGTTGCATACTTACAGCCACACTCCGGCTAGCTTTGTTAGGCCTCTTTCAATACACGTGTAGCCACGCACATCTAGTCATCACGTGACCACATGTATGCAAATTGCATACTTGCGGTCACGCACCCAACTGCTCCTAATGCTTGCTGTTGTGAAGCCTGACAATGCACACACTGCACACTGTGAGGATTCACAAGTCTGCAGTTGCATAGTGACTGCAAACTTTTACTACAAGGCTGGCCAACCCCTTTACTTTATAGAATAATACCTTGTACCATTTAGTGGTCTTTTTACCTCATCTGCAGCAAAAATATTGGTGTTGGAGGGGAAATATATTTTTTGTTGTAAAGGTGCATGATGATAATCTGTTTCTAATTACTCATTGGTCATTTAACCCCTTAGAGGGGTTGTAGATGTGACCTCACCAATGCAGCTGATCAACAGAGACTGGGGCAGTGGTGGAGACACCGCAGTGACCTCAAAGGCAAATAAAGCTCAGTTTTTGTTTTTTACATGTAACTGAGCCTATTAGCAAGAGTTTGTTGAAAGGGGACAGCCTCTTTTCATGAGTGTGCTTTCCTGATGACACAGTCCTAGAGATCGGCGAACCCACAGATGGGGTACCCACTGGACTTAATGAAAAAAAAAAAAGTCTGTTTTGGGACCAGACTTAAACTTGGACACCGGCCCCCATAATAAGTCTATGGGGATCCGAACTTGTGTGCAGTACAATGTGTGCAGTACAATGTGTACATTCTACAAGGGATAAGGGGCTGCAGAAGGAAGCAAAACAAGGATTAAAGCAGGATATTATACAAACCAAGTCTCCACGTGGCTGTCATACTGCTTCCAGGTCCGCTCATTAATTCTCATGCATATTCACTGTTTCCCCTGCCTACCCTCTGTGCCGGCGTCTGTGATTGGTTACCCTCACAGTACCTGTCTGGGTCGTGAAGTGTAAAAATAAATGAAAAAAAATTACGTAGGGTCTCCTCGTATTTTGGTACCCAGCCTAGATAAAGAAGACAGCTGGGGGCTGGTATTCTCAGGCTGAGGAGGTCCATGATTATTGGGCCCAACCAGTCTATAAATGGCCCGTAACCGCACCAGAATTGTCACATCCATTAGATGCGCCAATCTTGGCGCTTTACCTGGCTTATCCCAATTGCCCTGGTGAGGTGGCAATCGGGGTATTATAAAGGGTTAATGACAGCTGTGATTTGTCAAAAAATCACAGCTGTCATAAACACAAAACACACAGAAAAATCTTTTATTTCCAAAAAAAACCCAAAACACCCTCTTTCTCCAATTTATTAACCCCCAAAGCACCCCTGCAGGTCCAACGTAATGTACACTAGGACCTACGACGATCCCGTCTCTGCTACATTTAGAGGTTGCAGCGTCATTGCGACTTAAGGGGTACAATGTCTGAGTCAAAGCTGTGAACATGACGTCAATGAGTTCGCCTGAGGTCACTCAGGCGAACTCAGTGATGTCAGCGCTAACAGTTGTGGCCCGTCATTGAACTGAAATCCTGCAATCTGGCATTTAGTTCAATGGTCCTGAATTACTGGATTACTGACTTCAATGGTGCCGGATTACCTGAATGTGCATGTATTCCAGCATTGAATTCAGTGGGTTCACCTGAGGTCACACCATGGGAACCACAGCTGTGACCTCAGGTGAACGAATTAAACTGAATGCTGGATTACCACATTAGGCTATGTGTGCACGTTGAATATTTGGTTGCAGATATTTCTGCATCTCCTGGCAAAAAATGCACCAAAAATAGTGTGTATTCATGGCCACAGTGTTCGGTCATGTTTTCTAATGTGTCTGTGCATTGCGACCTTAAATGTATCAGAGCCGGGATTGTCATGGGATTACGTTGGTGTGGATCACATTGGACCTGCAGGGGTGTTTTTGAAGGTAAATAAATTGGAGAAAAAGTGTGTTGTTGTTGTTTTTGTTTTTTTTTGTAAATAAAGTATTTTTCTCTGGGTTTTATATATTTTTACCTATACAAATAGTAATGGTGAGGGGTGTCAAAGACCCCTACCCATAACTTATCCAAGGCTTGATGACCGCTGTGAGATTTTTTTTTCGGACAAATCACAGCTGTCATTAACCCCTTCTATTACTCCAATACCCACTGCACCTGTATAATTGGCATGAGCCTGGTATGCACTGCAATTGGTACATTTAATGTATTTTACAATTCTGGAGCCGCTGCAGGCTGCTATCTTTATGCTTGTGGGGCAATGATGATAACAAAATAACCCAGCCTGAGAATACCAGCCCCCAGCTGCCTGCTTTATCTTGTCTTGGTATCAAAATGGGGGGGCAGTGTCACACGTTGGTTTCTTAAATTTATTTAAATAATTAAAAAATCAAAAACAAAACACAACAACATTGTGGGATCCCTCGTATTTTGATACACTGCCAAGATGGAGCACACAGCTCGGGCCTGCAGCCTCTATTTGTCTGCTTTATCTGCGCTAGGTATCATAATACGGGGGACCAGTAACACTGGCTTCCCTGATTAATTGCTCTCAGTGAGAGAAAATTATAATCTTGTAGTGATACCTTTTTAATGGCTAACGAAAATAAAATAAATGATGTTAGAAAGCAAGAGACTTGCCATGCCTGATGAAGAGACCTGAGATGACAAAATATCTGAAGAAACACAAATATATATATACACAAGCAGAGCAGATGGCTTCCCTGAGACGTCTGTGTTTGGGTTTGCTCATCACTACACAATAGCCAATCTAAATGAATGGGAAGTGGTTTTGTTGTGGTATTGAGGCATGCTGGCATTTATCTTTATTAACTTCAACTTGCTTTTGGAGTGACATTATTTTCAAAGTGGATAACAATAGTAGTGACAAACCACGTGCAGAAAAAAAAAAAACCCTGCATGTGACAATACAATTTTCACAGAAAGTTTGACAAGTATTTCTTCCGGTAATTTTATTAAAATACTTAATAAAATAGCGAACTAAACTGATGCCAACAAAGTGGGAACATACAAACTTCCTGCATGCAGTATGGCAAGATAATGCAATAAATCATGATATTAAGTTATTTTTTTATCACTCCTTAAAAGTAGTCTGGCACTCCAAAACAGAAATTGAACCATTTACACTTTCATATTGGGGACTTGGCCTCTATAAAAGTCATCCTAATACAGTAGATTTTAGTGAATGTGTTTTATAGAAAAAAACAGTTTTAATTGCACTCTTCCCTTCCCAATATAATGATTAGTAGTGTTTGCTTTACAGCCCTGCACATTCGGATATTGGAAAAGTAGCACATGAAAACTCAGTATCAGGGTGTGCAGGCAGCGGCCAACCACTATACACTGGAAGGGTGATCAGATCGCGAACACACACTGACATTGTGCGTGTTCTCATCCCTCTCCTGTTGGCATCCGCTGCTTTGTAATCCTGTGTGCAGCAAATGACTGCTATGAGCAGAAGAGGGATGAGGCCTTGGCCCCAGCACTCTATGTGTATGCAGGCACTCTGCCGCTCCAGTGTCGGTGTATACAGAGCTGGTAAGTTAGATCACACAGCACTTCACAGCGAGCAGTGCCAATCACCATGAGGGAAGGCGAGGAGTATTGTAGTATTGTGATTGATGGGACCGAAAGATACCCCAAGTCCTTACTATGACAAGGGTGCACCGATTTACATCAAAGGCCCCTTTCACACATCTGTTTTTGCCATCAGTCACAATTTGTCGAATTGTGAAAAAAATGAATCCAGCGCTGGATCCGTTTTTTCTCATTGACTTGTATTAGCGACGGATGGCCTCACGTTGCATCCATCGTACGATGGATCAGTCGACAAATGTGACGTCCATAGGAACGTTTTTTGTGTGCGTCGAAAAAACGGACAGTGATGGATCCGTCGCCGTCCGTTTGTTCTAATGGAAGCCTATGGGGGCAGGAACCGTCGTCATCTGTCAAATGACGATCCGTCGACGGAATCGTTTTTTTATAACCGTGCATGCCCAGAAGTGTTGTAAATTCACTGCTGGTCAGGAAAAACTCCCCCTCTGCCTTTCTGCCCCTCCCTCCTCAAAAACAGTGTGATATAGGTTTTCCATAGCAAATAACCTTTGGACTGAAGAAAAAAAAAATAAGACTGATCCATTTTTTACAGGGATCTGTCGCATCAGTTTTTACACAATCTGCAACGGATCCGTCAGATACATCACAAAACGGATTATGACTGATGGCAAAAAACTGATGTGTGAAAAGGGCCTAATATACAGTATAAAGCTGAGTGTATGTATATGTGTATGAATGTGTGTATGTCCGCTAAAGGAATCCACACCACCACATTTACAATCACAAAATTTTGCACAGCCATCTCATTTCACTCAGGGAATGTCATAGACTATGTTTTGAGGGGAAAAATTAACAAAAAAATACCTGCTTACATTAAAGTCAATGGAGCTGGGAGCTACAGGTCATTAATAGGAGCTCTGATTGGTTGCTTTAGATAATGAAGGAAATCGTTAGTATGGCAGAACAATGTGTTTCGACGCTTCAGGTCTTAGTCATGTTCTAAGACCTGAAGCGTCGAAACGCATTGTTCTGCCATCATTCTGACATCTACTATGGTATCTGCTGGATTTTTTACTACCTTATTTTCAATAAAAAAGGATTTTTAACCTATTCCTGGCGCTGGAAATCTCTTTTTCTTTTACCTCTTGATGTTGTAACTTTTTTTTTTCCTTTTGACTTTTCAGACAAATTCTGAAGATCCTGTCTGCGTATCTCACGAATCTCAATGTCTTGACGATTGGATTACAAGCTTTAACCAGCATCCTTGAATCGGGTACATTTGATAACATTTTTAATCTATGTTTATTTTTAATTATAATCCTTGAAATTTCTGAACAATCTGTCTTTGTAAGCAAAAGGCTGTTTATTCTCCTATTTTACTGGCTGATCTAAGAACATAATGTCACGGTTTCCAGACTCTAATAATCCAGAAATGGAACCACTAATTTTCTATGTCCTGTTTATCCAGTTATTCAACAGTAGAGATTGTGTTTTCTTATGTGTTTTGTTTTTTTTTTATCCTACTTTAGAGGTTTTTTCTTTCAGATGTCTTGTACTGTTATCATTTCCGCATGAGGAAAATGGAGTATTCAGCTGGTACACTAGTAATAAATCGGACAGAGTCTTCAGTATTATTAGCGGAAGGAATTTCTTAAGCTATGTTCAATGAAAAGGAATGTAATCTGCTGCTGTTGGGGAGGGGATGGAAGACCAAAAGTGATTCCGTTTTCCAGTATACTTTCTTTAATAATTTCTCACAGATGTCATTGATTACTTTCCATTGCTAAAAGTGTCCTCTAGATTCAGGAACAGAGCTTTCTATTTTTAATATGATCACTATTGACACTTTTTCGGCAGCCTCCTTTTGTAGATGTGAAATATTTTTTTTTCTTTTAGATGTAATACATTTTCTGGTTTTGGATCATGAGGCCGATGTTTTTCTGTTGATTTTCGAAGCCATGAAGCTGTTCTCAGACAAAGAAGATATTCAGATATACGGCTGCCAAGCGTTATATTTGCTTCTAATGAAAGGTATAATGTGTTGAAATGTGCATGTATTAAAGTAATTTACTTCTAGAGATCTTCTAGGTGTCGTGTCCTGTCTCAGTGTGTTTGTAATGATATGTACAGATTTATAATGGATCAATGTGCATGCAAAACAATGAAGGAAAAGAAAATGATAAATGAGCAGAACTTTGCCCTGAAATTCTGAATTGTAATGTACTAGTGTTTTGGCCTTATGGCTCATATTACTCTTTTAAAAGGTATTCTGGAAGGGCTTGTTTGGTCACAAGATATAGATCAATAATATATTGAGAAACCATGTTTCTCTCAAATACCTTATGTTGGCAATAGTGCCTGTGAGAGGCACTGTTGCTGTTCCCCGCTCTATGACCCCCGGCCTCCGTGACCTCCGGGATCCGGTGACGTCACATCAAGTTCCTGACACCGCGGCCGGCCGCAGTGTCAGTGAGTGATGGGCTGTGGGCGGAGTTCCACCGCTCGTCAGAGCCCATCAGCTCCCTCCTCCCTTACAGCAGGAAGCACGCTGGGTTGTAACAAGCAGTGAAACACCGCCCACAGCTCAGTGAGTCAGGAAGACTGGGGCCGGCCAAAGGGATGTGACATGTCCGGAACTTGACGTGACGTCACCAGATCCCCGAGGTCACGGAGGGGCGAACAGCAGTCTGCAATAGCACCTCTCACAGGCACTATTGCCAACATAAGGTATCTGAGAGAAACATTGTTTCTCAATATAATATCGATCTAGACCAGAAAACATATGGGTGAACCACCCTTTAAAGGTAGGAAGATCATCCCCATCAGATGATGGGGGTCCTAAACTCGCCATCCCCTTCAATTTGCACTGGAGGTGGCTGAATGTGAACACATTAGCCCCAAATATTAAGTCTGATGTTTTGGGCTGGAGTAAGATGTCATAAATTCGTTACTGAATTTTACACATCTTTTAGCTTATTTTATAGAAATAAAAAAGTCACATGTTTTCTAGAAACTCACTTTTTCTGTCAGTTTTAAAAAAATCAAAAATGTTATAGCAATGTGTTTGATGAATAGGGGTTAATGCAAGCAGATCCATCTAACGACCGCCAATTCATATTAAAGCGGAGACCATTAAGGTGTTTTTTTTTCCTGATTTGCTGTTTTACAACTGCAGCAAGAAAAAAAAGGTACAGCACCAACCAGAGTGGGAAAATATCCTGGGTTTCAGATACCAGGGGAAGCTGAGATCCTTTTTGGGGGAATTCTGTTTGACATAGTTGAAGTGCACTTATGATGAAAATAACAGACCTCTCCATTCTTTGTAGGTGGGAAAACTTCCAAAATCTGCAGTATATTGAATACTTATTTTCCCTAATATATATATAATATAATCTCTGCTTGATTTTCCAATGTGGAAAATCACCTGGTCGTGATTAAAGGGAACCTGTCATCAGAAATTTCGCCCAAAAGCTAAAAGATTCCCCCTCTGCAGCTCCTGGGCTGCATTCTAGGAAGGTCCCTGTTATTATTGTGCCCCATGTGAGACCAAAATAAAGCCTTTATAAAGTTCTACCTTTTTGTATGCAGCTTCTGTAAATCCGACACGGGGGCGGGCTCTCTGCCGTCCGTTATTCTGCCTCCTGGTCCTGTATGCCGCCCCCATCGCTCCTTTCCATATCTGATGCACCGCCCACTGCTCCAGCCATCCCCGCGCATGCCCAGTGCCAGTCTCACAGGACTGAGCACTGTGACTGCTGGTGATGTGTGCGCAGGCAAGTGATTATGGACGGGGCTGTGACTGTTATCAGCAAGTACCCGGCCATAATCTCTTGAGCGCGCAAACCTCTCCAGCGTCACACTGAGCTCAGTGTAGATGCTAGACTGTATGGGCTGCTTCCAGGGATGACGTCCCTTTGTCATGTGATAGTATTTCGAACACGCCCCTATCACATGACAAAGGGACGTCATCCCTGGAAGCAGCCCATACAGTCTAGCATCTACACTGAGCTCAGTGTGACGCTGGAGAGGTTTGCGCGCTCAAGAGATTATGGCCGGGTACTTGCTGATAACAGTCACAGCCCCGTCCATAATCACTTGCCTGCGCACACATCACCAGCAGTCACAGTGCTCAGTCCTGTGAGACTGGCACTGGGCATGCGCGGGGATGGCTGGAGCAGTGGGCGGTGCATCAGATATGGAAAGGAGCGATGGGGGCGGCATACAGGACCAGGAGGCAGAATAACGGACGGCAGAGAGCCCGCCCCCGTGTCGGATTTACAGAAGCTGCATACAAAAAGGTAGAACTTTATAAAGGCTTTATTTTGGTCTCACATGGGGCACAATAATAACAGGGACCTTCCTAGAATGCAGCCCAGGAGCTGCAGAGGGGGAATCTTTTAGCTTTTGGGCGAAATTTCTGATGACAGGTTCCCTTTAAGTTAGAGCAGTCGTCCTGGTGACCCACAAAACAAACCTTTGTGAAAAGATGCAATAAACATCAGAGGGCATCATGCAATCTATATCACATTAAAAAACAATTGCTCACATCCGGGAGCCTCACAGTAACCACTAGTGGGTTTCTCTCTCACTTCCTTCACATGAAATTTGGATGTTCAAAGGAGGTGTAAGTGTTCCAGTCCATTAGCGACCACTTATTCACTACAGCTCGGTCACTAGGAAAACAATGTAAACTGTGCATAGGGAGACAAAGCGCAGATATTGCTAAAATGACACCTTTTGCAGGACGTATTGGTTTGGTTTTTCTGTTTTGAATGGATGATTATAGCATTTCGGACATTTTTGTAGGTGTAGTGCAGAAATATACATATTCTTTTCCTAAGGTAGATGGAGGAATGGAAGTGAAAATTTACTAAGAAGAGCCAGACATGTTAGAGTAGCTGCTGTGGGAAAACTTGCAAACTCGACAGTGTAGCAAATACTTATTTTCCTCAATGTATATATAAGTACTAATGATAGTTATGTTTAGTTAAACAGTGATATGAAATAAATCAATGGTGCTCAGAATGTTTACTGCAGAGAGGCGTATATGCTGCTTTGCTTTGGCAGTTCTGGGATGGAAACTGAATCTCCTTCTGAAACAGAAATGTTTCCAGCCAGTGATGACTCTTTTTCCTGCACGTGATCCCACAGCTGGATGGGGGTGTAGTCAGTCGTCATTGCTAAAATGTCAGAGGCAGGGACAAGTTCTGCAGTCCCCTCCATTGTGATATCTAATTTTCCCGATTTGAGCTTTTTCAAAATTTCTGTAAGCCAAGAACGAAGCCCAAAAATTAATTTAACCACCATGTTGACACTCAACTGTGACGATCAGAGACAAGGGCGCCACCAGGGAAAAAGAGAAACCGCTCTGTGTAACAGATTAGGATTAATTCTTGGGAGACGCTGACCTGTTGGACCAGGTGCTTTAAGGCTATGTGCCCACGCTGCGGAAAATGCGCGGATTTTGCCGCGGATTTCTCGCAGAAAAGCCGCGGATTTTCCAGAAATCTGCAGCACAGCTACTCCCCAGCCATTTTTATGGCATTTGGGAAATGCTGTGCCCACGCTTCGGATTTTTCTGTAGCGGAAATAGTGCAGATTTTCATGCGGAAACATCTGCAGCATGTCAATTATTGTTGCGGATTTCTCCGCAGGGTCCCATATACTTACCTGCCTCACCAGAGTGACTTTCTTCGTCCGGTGTACAGGAGCGCGGTGAATCAAAGTACAGGAAGGAAGAGGTGGGCGGAGCCTGCACGAGCTCCGGTCATGTGACAGCCGGAGCTAGTTCAGGCCCGCCCACCTTCTCCTGCAGACGCTGAGAGAGTGACCCGGCTGCCGGAAAGCAAGGTGCTGCATGATGGAGGTAAGTATGAACTCCCCTGATCACTGCAGCACTTGTTCTGCATTGAGGATGCAGTGCCGAAGCCATGGTACTGTATCCTCAATGCAGAATGCCCACACCATATCCGCAGGACATTCCGCAGCATGGAAACAGACAAAAGTTGTGGTGCTGTTTCCTGGGAGCACCTGCGGAATGTCCTGCGGATATATCCGCAGGACACTGTCCCCGTGGGCACATAGCCTAACTGTATCTAGTAAACCAAAAGACAAGGGCCTGGTATAAAAAGATAGGAATCTTCCTCATACAGATTGCTACCTATAACAGCTTTGTCCTGTACAAAAAGTCACAATGAGCACTCCCATTTCTCCAGTACCAGGAGAAAATTCTTGAGTGTCTCCAACTCAGTGGCACGGGAGGCAGCCTTCGAATCAGAGGATGTCTGGAGACTGTCATTTCATTCTCCTCATCCATACCACTCCCACCGAAAACCGTCCCCAAAAAAGATGCCGAGTTTGTATTAAGCATAGGATGAGCAATTCCCGGTATTCTTGCCCCATGTGCCCATACTAGCCAGGCCTTTGTGTCACCCCCTACTTTGAGAAATACCACACAACTTCCTATTATTAAAATTGTCATCAGTTACTCCAAATTGTGTGGTAGCATATTTTTTTTCTCAAATAATGTATATTTTTTGTTTAGTGGGTGTTAGTAAAGATTCTATTTATTACTTGTCTTATAAAAATTACTATTTTCATCAATAAAACACAATTTACCCCATTTCACAATTATGTACTGGCCACATACCAAACTATTAGAACATTTTTCGTCCACATGCCCACGTCTATATACTCCAGAATGTGGACCCCACAAACGTTCTTAAAAAGTCAGGTCATCTGACAATTCCAGGCCTTGATCATTCACATAAACTTTATTATTTATCTTTATCATCCTGTAATATTTATGACTGTTTTGCTACACAAAACTTTTCTTTGCATTTATATTACTTATATATTTATACTGGTAATATGGGCATAATCCTTTTGTTGGAGGATCTCTATGAATGAGTCTGTTCTATATTCATACAGTATTGGCTTTACTACATGGTTCTTGCAGAACCTCCTGTACATAATTACATAGTTACATAGTTACTTAGGTTGAAAAAAGAGACCTAGGTCCATCTAGTTCAACCTTCCGGATAATGCTTTTAGAATTCTGTAGAGGATTGGTTGTTCAGTGCAAATAGCAGTTCCTACATTGGCGGTCAAGAGCCTGTTATGGTGTACCATGTCAATTGGCACATTCGGCCCTCATATAGGGATTGATGTAGCTAAACGGACGTTGTACGACCAGTCTCTATGGAAGAAAAATCTGTAATTCTAGCCCTGCTGGTGTTCTTTCATTTTTAGAACAAATTCAGCTTTGCCACATAGACTGCATTTTTCTCCACATTTTGAACAATTTGGCCTACACCCCAGTACAGTTTATTCTTCTTACTAAAATGTACACAATTGTGGGACAACTGTTTTGTTAGCAAGACTAAGTTGTATAATCAGCAAATGTGTTTTTAGGGGCATGCTGCCCATTGTCAGTAATAATTCCTGGAAGGATTTTCTTGTTTGATAGCTCAATGTCTCTGTAAGCTTTGTACAGAATTCCATCAATTTTACCCCGAAGACCAAATGTTGCACCATCTATTACAGGCACATGCGTGTGTCCAGTACTCACATTGGCGCCATATTGGATGTATTTCTGAACTCTGAAAAACTAGTACAATAACATTTAAGTTATGTTCCTCAGAATGCACAAAAAATATTCATAAAAGTGAAGGGAAAAAAATAAAAATTGTACGGTAATTTTCCAAACTTGGTGCTATCAAACTACTCAGTACCTCCCTAGATAAATACATTAGAAGATATCATTTACAAACAAACTAATTTATGGGGGTCTTATGTTGTTTTTGAACCGCACAGGCTCTTCAAATATGACAATCTATTCCAAGTAGAGCCAAACTTGCCTTCCAAGATTCAAATGTTGTTCCTTCCCTTCTGAAACCCTGCCTTTTGTCCAAACAGAACTTTATGACTAAATGTGGTGTATTATCCCCTCATAAGAAAGTGAGTAACAAACTTTGGGGCCCTCTTTTTGGTGTTATCCCTTGTAAAAGTGAGACATTTGGAGCTAAAGCAATATTATTGTAAAAAAATGAAAATGTTCAGTATGACAACCTAATTTTATCAAAAACTCTGAAGAATCTGTGGGTTCACTATACTTGCTGGATAAAATCGTTGAGGGGGCTAGTTTCTAAAATGGGGTCACATCTGGGGGGTTTCTGGTGTTTAGGTTACCTCAAGGACTCTGCAAATGCGACGTGGTGCCTGCAATCAATTTCTGACAAATTTGTGTTCCAAAATTCAACTATCGGTCCTCTTTTTCCGAGCCCTCCCATTTCTCAACAAACAGAGGTTTTTGACCGCATGTGGGGGAATTGCCATGCTTAGAAGAAACTGGGCAACAACTTTTGGGGTCCAGTTTGTTGTGCTGTTTTTTGTAAAAGTGACTAAATTGGGCCTAAAACAACTTTTTATAGGTACAATTTAATGTAATTTTTTTTTCATTCCACTTTGCATTCATTCGTGTGTAGCATCTGAAAGTTAAAAAAATCCCTAACATCAATTTTGAAGTATTTAAGGGGTGCAGTTTTTAAAGTAGTGTAAATTTTGGCGAGTTTCCAATATATAGGCCCCTCAAAGTTCATTTAAATCTAAATAGATCCCTAAAAAAAAGCTTTTGTAATTTTTTTGAAAAAATTAAATATTGCTGGTAAACTTTTAACCCTTGTAACATCCTAAAAAAATAAAATGACTTTTAAAAAGTGATGCAGATATAAAGTAGACATGTGGGAAATGTTATTTATGAATTCTTTTGGTCCGCATGACTTACTCGTTTATGGATGTAAAAATTGAAAGTTTGAAAATTTGCTATTTTTCCCCTAAATTTTCAGTAGTATTCCAATATTTTCACAATTAAATACACAAAAATCAACCTAAATTTACCACTCACATAAAGTAAGATGTGTCGCAAAAAACATTCTCAGAATCACTGGAAACCATTGATGCGTTCCATAGTTGTTAACTCATAAAGTGACTTGAAGCTTGCTCACTAAGTGGTTAAGTTCTGTTTTGTTTCCAATTATGAAAACTTTAGGCTATTAAAAATGTTTTGGGACACAGACTGGTGCAAACCGACAATCTTGGTAAATTTCCCTAAAGGTATGAGGAAGTATAAGGCTGCGGCCACACGGTCATTAATGCGAGTCAGTCGCATGACACCCTGCTCCCGCTCTGCTGGAGTGAAAGCGAGTGTCATGCCACTGTGATGCGATCCTGCACAGCCGCGGAGGACAAGGCGAGCACTGAGGAGGAGAGGGAGGAAGTAATCTCCCCATCTCCTCCATTGTCATGCTGATGCAAGAATCGCATTGCACTTGCATTACACCAGTGTAATGCGAGTGCAATTCGATGTTTCTCTCGCATCCATAGACTTGTATGAGTGCGAGTGAAAACAAATCGGGTTCCACCCGCAGCATGCTGCGATTGTTTTCTTGGTCCGATTAGGGCTGAGAAAAAAATCTCTCATGGGAGCGGACCCATAGAATAACATGGGTGTGGGTGGAATGTAATTGATTTTTTTTTTTTTTTTTTATCGCATTCCACTTGCTCCGTTTTTCTCACCTTGTGTGCTCAAGCTAATACACTTTGTGGCGTGAATAATCAGCGAGTGCTCAGACTTGGTCAAACTATATTCCCTTTTTGACGGGAGCGTCTTCTATGCTTCAATGCTTCAGTCAGTATTATACAAGTTTATAGGGGACTTTGCAAACAAGATATCTTAGTGTCTATAACCTCAGAGCATATTTTTATTATTTAATTCAGCTAATGTTATGACTGCAGTGTTGCCTCATGTTAGCATTACCTTAGGAAATCCCACATAAGGGAAATTTTGTATCTGACATATTGTGAAAGTCCCTAGCCGTTAACTTCCTCTAGCTAAGCAATGAAACAGGACCTGTCCGTTCTCTTGCCGCGTCTATTTTAGTAACTCTGTATTCTTCCTGAAATAACAATTCTGGAGCATCTGTTTTTAGAACTCTGTATTGCGTTCTTTCTCTATTATTCTTCCTAGAAATTTGGGAATAAATAACTGGGAGTTACCAGTTGAGAATTATGCAGGTGTTTAGAATGTTTGGTCAAATATTTATTGAATTTTAATTACTTTATATTTTTTACCACTTTCTTCCAGTTCCAGAAGAACAATTAACAGAGTTTGTTGAGAGCAAAGATCATTTGCTCATACTGAAGGTTTTAACACAGTATAAAGATTCAGAGTCTGTTATCTATCAAGCTTTACGGGTTTTGATCCCATTGGCGGGCCCACGTAAGTTACTGTATTATGTGTATTTCAAAAATGGACAAAAATGTCTGTCTTATTTTGAAATTGATAAAAAAAAACCTTAAACTGCTAACTCTAAGGTTCCAATTATTCATTTGCAGGTTTTTTTTTTAGTCACTTTTCTTTTCTTTTTTTTGTGTTGTGGCATTCGCTGTTGTTTTTTGCACTGAATTCTTCAAAATGGTGCACATGGTTCATAAAGTTCTATTTTTGTCTCCATTCTTTACGTTTCGCAACATTTAACAAAAATTGCGCAAAAAAACCTAAGACCTGTCATACAGTCTCTCCAACAGGAGACTAGAGTACATTTGCAGAAACAAATTGAGAGATATTTCAAAAAGTTGCAAATGATAAATCCGCCTAAACTCCACATAAAGTGGCGAAGTAAAAAAATAATCAGATGAATACATAAAGTGACTTTTAAGAAAGCCAAAAGATGAAAATGGAGCGAATTAAAAAACATAGGCGCAAAGCACACAAAATTAAAAAACAAAAAAATGCAATAGTAATGATGAATCGGTCCTTGATGTTTTTACATGGGGCATAATCACTATCAACATGTGAAAGATTTCACTCCTTTGTATGGAATATCATGCATGACTAATAAAATACATATTCTAATACATTGTTATTATAATGTTAACGTTCTTGTTATGATTACAGGCAGGTGGACTCTCCGATAACCGGGAGCGGCAGGTGTAACCGAGTTGAAAGAAACCACACACCGCCCAGCTATTAAAAATGGTGGTAGAAGGGATAGGGGGATAGGAACAAGCGCATCATACTTACTGAGGCTCCAGCGCGGCTGTAACTGCTTCCAGGCCAGTCATGTACCTTCATTGCATATGCACTATTTTCCCCACCCACTGGTGTCTGTGATTGTTTGAATTCAGACGCACCCCCACCAACGTGTCAATGCGTCAGCTTACTGCTTCCAATCACTGACGCTATGTGCGTCTATCGTGGTATAAAAATAGATAAAATATTTGGAATAGAGTCCCCCAAACTGCTTTTCTCCATTATAGTCATGTATCATTAGATGCTCCAACAATGCAATGGTCAATATCTGATGGATTAGAAGTATCTGACTGCAACTTGATAATTCTGAGGTTTGATCTGGTAAATCAAGCACAGATAAAGCATACAGCTACAGGCTGTAGCCCCCAGCCATGCACATTTCTTTGCTGTGTATCCAAATAAGAGGAACTGCAAGTCCCTTTTTTTAAAAAAGAAAAATATATAAATAAATACTTAAAAAAAACAACAAAAAAACGCTTCCCCCAATTTTGATACCCATCCATGAGAAAGCCCGACACCTTGGGGCTGGTATTCTCAGGCTAGGGAGACCCGTGCTTATTGCCCCTCCCCCCAGCCTAAAAATAGCAACCTACAGCCTCCCAGAATTGCCGCATCCATTAGATGTGACAAGCCCGGCGCTTTACCCAACTCTTCCCGATTGCCCTGGTGCAATGGCAATAGGTGTTATAAGCCCAGAACTGCCACTAAGCCCTAGATTAGTAATGGCAGGCATGTATGAGACCCCCCCATTACTAATCTGTAAGTGAAGAGAAATAAACACAAACACCGAAAAATCCTTTATTTGAAATAAGACAAAAGATCCACCCTCTTTCACCACTTTATTAACCCCAAAAACACCCCTGCAGGTTCGATGTAATCCACACAAGGTCTCATGAGCATTCCAGCCCTGCTACATCTGAATTCACACCGAGGGGCTACTCTGCCCTCTGTGAGTTGCAGGCATATACTGAGTGAGCTGCATTGATCAATAATGATGTCACTCAGGTGATTTGCGGTTACAGCTGAAAGTTTCCACGATAATGACCCCTCAGACAGCGCCTCTGATTGGTTTCAGTTAGACGCTCTCACACAGGCTGGGGGCGTAACTGACTGCAACCAATCACAGACAGCAGGACAACTGGTGGGCGGGGAAGTTTATATGGAGGAGCAATAATGAGCAGCCCTGGAAGAAGAATGAGCAGCCACTGGAGCAGTTACAGCCGTGCCAGAGCCTTGGAAAGTATGAAGCACTTGCTTCATTCTTATTTTCTTTATTTTATTTTTTATTTCCTCAGTGCCGAATCTGGATTGTTAGTTGTAATTCCCTGAGCATTCCAGGCATGGCACTCAGGTTCGTTTGATACCGCGCGGATCCGGACTTTTACAGTCTGAGTCCACCTATTACTAGTTATGATCATAAATGTGACCACTTTCTGTACAGCCATTCGCATGTGGTCATGCCCACATCTCGCACTTTACACTGAATTTACGTGAAATATATGATAGTGAAAAATATATAATTTGTTTCTAAAAAAAATCTTATTTCTGTTACAGCTTGCAATGTAGAAGTACTTATGTCTGGCAATGTCAGGTGTTACATCATAATAATGGAAGCAATGAAAACATTTCCAAACTGTGAAAAAATACAAGAAGTCTGTTGTTGTTTGTTCCAAAAGCTTACATTCGGTGAGCAAATGTGTGTCGGAAATCAATTTTCATTATCATTTTAATGATTTTATGTTTGTTGCCATTTTCAAAATGCCAGAACATTTTTATTTTTTTGTCAAACAGTAGTGTGATGGCTTGGGTTTTTTTTTGTGCACTAATGTTTTGATCACTTTTTATTATATTTTTTTCAAGAAGAGGGCAGATCCCAAATTGTCAGTTTTGATGTTTTTATTTCCCGGTCATGTCATTGGGGGACACAGAACCATAGGATAGTCTTCTTCTACCTGGAGGCTTACACTAGTATTAAGTAGAACTAAAATTGGCTCCTTCCCAGCAGACTATACTTTTCCTACTGACATCCAGCCTCAGCTTTTTCTAGTGTACTTTGGAGGCAAGGTCTGTTACAGACCTGTTGTAGACACTAGGTTAAGCATTAGCGTCACTTTTTCTCTTACTTGTTAGTGTCTTCTCCTGGGTAATCGAGTGTAATTGTTCACTCTGTTTCATTAATGTAGAGATGGAGAGAACAGTTTGTATCATTCATTCTGTATCTTCTCGTGTCTGACTGGGTCTGGGTACCTGACGCAGTCGGTTGGTCAGGCATGGGGGCAAAGGTATGTATGCCTGCAGGTTCCTGCCAGCTCGCCCCTTATAGCTTGCATGGAGCAGAAGATCGCCTGCCTTCAGGATAGTATTCAGGTGAGTATTACCCTGATGTAGCCCTCCTCTCTTCCTCCTTCCCCCCTCTTGCCTTTCACTCCTAGTCACGTCACCACTTTGCCCTTTGCTGTCCGGTGGGCTGCTGTTGCTGCTTGCTGTCTAGTGGTCCAGTGAGGGGGGGCCCTGGAATGGGTCGTGCAGCAGCCGAGACTTTTCTTACCATGGTTGTCTGCTGAGACCTCACCCCCACACCCCTATCGAGGTTCGGTAGTCATGGTCGTGTTTCTGGGTCTGTGTGGGTGTGGTTTCTGGCCATCAACCAACTGGTGACTCTGATCAACCAGGGCTTTAGCCTGTTCATGTGGCACGAGTGAACATTTTCTGGACAGACTCCTATCGGAGCAGTGCCTTTTGTCCTGCCCCTTCTGTTCCTGCCATATTTGGCATAATCAAGGTTGATAGCCTCTGTGATATAAGCATGAAGCAGGTTCCAGCATGGTTAATGCTGAAAAAATAATTGGACGTCTCGGGGCCAGGTTTACGAGCAGTCAGGAAGACTGTGGGAATGACTGCTCACATTTCTCCACCCTAAGATGTGGTTAAAGAGGTAAAATGGACACCATTAGTCTCATTCCAGTGTCAGTGTGAGGATGTGTGCAGACCTCAAGCACTATTGCTCTTACTAAGAGCTGGAGTTTACCCTGAGCGAACTAACCACCATAGAAATGTATGGATTTTGTTATTTTCAGTTTGTATTCTTGAAGGCTGTTTTTGATATTTATTTTACTGCATGTTTTATGAAGACGGTTAAATATAAATGTTTTGCATCCCTTAATTCTGCAGAATGCTCTGCTTAGGCTGCAGACCATTGTGTGGGTATCCTCTGCATGCTGTGGCTTAAGGTATGGAGAGAAGATTTAGCTTAAAAAAATTCTCTTACATGGTTATCTTTTCAGGGGTCACACTTATTTTGGAGCCAGACTAGATAAAATTATTGCTAATGCAACAAGTGGCAAAAGTACCCTTCTTCTTCAGGCTAGGGCCAGTGAGCCATTTTGGAGGCCCGGAGCCTTCCAGCTCCTTCCCTTTCAACAATATCCAGCTCCAGAGGTACCTGTACGTCTTAGTAGATCCTATGTATCCGAGAGATCTAAGAGGATTCCTTTTAGGCCAGTGCCTGCCAGGCATCCTTTTGGGCCCGGTGGTAATCCATCTTTTTCAAGAGGCAACACGAAGGTCAAAGTTTGACAGGGAGTCCCCACTCGGGGATTTCCCATGGGTGGAAGGGTGCCACATCTTTCAGAAAGTATGGTTGGGCACAGCCAGAAATCTTTCAGTCAGGGAACTCCTCTCTTCAGGCTACAGAACAGAGTTCTCCTCCATTCCACAAGATCGATTTCTTAGGTCTCGTCTTTCCATTTTACATTTTACTCAGCTTAAGATCAGTTTAGATCAGGCTTTAGCTTCTCTGCTCCAAGCAGGGGTGGTTATTATGGTTGACCCCCAAAATTGTTTAGAGGTTTCTGTTGAAATCTTTTGTTATCCCCAAGAAGGATGGTATTCTTGACCTGAAGTATCTCAACAGTGGATGCTGCTAAGTTGTTTCAAGATGGAGTCGTTCCACTCTGTTAGCACGTCCATGGAAACTGACGAGTATCTTTTACACTAGATATTAAAGATGCTTACCTGCATGTAATGATATTTCTGGCTCACCAGCATTGCTTTCAGATTGTGATCAAATAGGATTACTTTCAATTCAGAGCTCTTCCCTTTGAATTGGCCACAGCTCCCAGAGTATCTATGAAAATCTTATCCACTGAACAACAACTCCAGGGGAGTTGTGGTAATCTGCTATTTGAACAACATAATCATCAAGGCACTGATCCTGTCTCAGAATTTAGAGAGCTTTCAGATCGTTTTACGTAACCTGGATCATTTCAGGTGGGTTATCAACCTGTCAAAATCCACACTAGTTCTTACTCAGCAACTAAACGTTTTGGTGATGATTCTCGACCCAGCTTGGGGATCAGTTTTTTCCCATATGAGAAGAGGTTGGCTCTTAGTTCTACATATGGACCCTAAGGCGTCCGGGCATGCATTCCTTTTGTTTTTGCTTGAGGGTCTTAGGACATATGGTGGCAGAATTTGATATAGTACTAATATTTAAGAAGAGAAGAAAGTATGCAAATAAAATGGGACCACCTAACAAATCTTTGGTTGTATATATAAAGCAAGCCAAAGAAAACACAATTTTTTAAAAAAACAATTTTTTTTACGACATTTTCCCTTTAAAAAGGCTCAGGACTAGAGCCATAATGAAAACCAGTGAGGTCCTGATAAGACCAGACTAAAGGCCCAGTCACACACAACGACTTACCAGCGATCCTGAAAACGATGTGACCTGATAGGGATCGCTGGTAAGTCGCTATGAGGTCGCTGGTGAGATGTCACACAGTCAGACCTTACCAACGATGCAGGAACGATACAGGTCGCAGTAGCGACCTGTATAACGATCTCAGCAGTCACTGTCACCCCGTCACACAGTGTCAAACACAGCAATGTGTCCTGCCCAGCAAGACATCACCTTTGAAGAAAATGACCTGGACCATTCTGCAACGACTAACGATCTCACAGCAGGGGCCTGATCGCTGGTAGGTGTCACACATAACAAGATCGCTAACGGGATTGCTACTGCGTCACAGAAACCGTGACTCAGCAGCGATCTTCTAGCGATCTCGTTATGTGTGATGGTACCTTAACCCAAAAACTGCTGTTCCTGAACAAACTCTGATAACGAGTCAGTAACTCTGTGCTGTGTAAATTGGTGACTATTTGTAACAAACTTTCTGCAAATGAGCTCCACAGGAAACTTTGAAATCTGGCATGGGGGCTAATAAATGCATACAAATAATTAGTGTAAGAACGGTTACACTGAATGTACACAAGCACAACCAATGCATAACTTTGAGAAAAAAAAAATACCATACTCAGATGATCAGGAAAAACAAAATTATGTAGACGGCAGGATAGGATATGACTGTGTGACTCATTCAAATTCCTCTTTCCTTTTCATTTCCACAGAGTATTTTCATCATATACGTCATTGGATGAAATTGTTTGAAAATTTGAACAGACTCCTGCTCCGATTTAGCAACCAATTTTCACTGCACAGAGTGATTTGACTCTCGATTGGAGTTTATTTAGGCACAGCAGTTTTTGGGTTAGTCTGGCCTTAACAGAACGTGACTGGTTTTCATTATGACTCTTGTACTGAGCCTTTTTAAATATTTTAAGTGTTCTTTGGCTTGTTTTTTTGTACGATAAAGATTTGTTGGGTGATCCCATTCTATTTGTATATTTTCTTCTTTTAAGTATGTGTATTTTTGAAATGCAAAGGAGATCCCTGTTTTCATTTTCATTTCATTTTTGGTTGTGCCATCAGCATAATCATTGCTAGCATTTGAGAAAATCCCATTCGGTCAATTACATTCAAGACAGTTGCAGAATATTCTTTTGGCTTGCTGAGACAGATCCTAGATCAGCCTGTTCGTCTTACACTTGCCTGCTGCCAGTCCATTAGGTGGTGGTTAACTTTGCCTTGTCTCACTTTGGGTCGCTCCTAACGACCCTTTCAGTGGCAGGTTCTGTCTACAGATGCCAGCCTCACTGAATGGAGGGACGTTTTTGACTACTTATCATATTCGGGAACATGGGAGTGTCAAGAGACACTTTTCCCAATCAATATTCTGGAGCTCCAGGCTGTCCATCAGGATCTTTTTCATTGGCAGCACCTACTTCTAGGGTTGACAATCCGGATTCAATCAGATAATGCCACAGCGGTAGCTTATATCAACGGTCAAGGGGGGACAAGGAGTCAATCCGCCATGATTGAGGTGTCAAGGATCCTGAAAGGGACAGAGGACAAGGTTCCTCTGATCTCAGCAATTAATATTACTGGAGTAGACAATTATGCGGCAGACTTCCTAAGCCACTAGCGAATAGACTGAGGAGAATGGGCTCTTTATCCAGAGGCGTTCGATCAAATTTGTCAACGGTGGGTCATGCAAGATATCGATCCAATGGCTTCCAGGCTAAACAGTTAGGTGCAAAATATGACGCAAGGTCTCAGGGCCCACAGGCAGCTGAGGCCGCCGCTCTGTCAGTCCCTTGGTTTCACTTCTTGCTGCCATGATTTTTCCCACCTCTACCTCTTCCCAGACTTTTCAAGAAGCGGGGATTCTGGTCATCTTGTTGGCTTCATATTCGCCCCTGATGGTCTGATATTTGGATGTCCTCTACCTACTGGGTGATGTTCCGTGGCCTCTTCCAGAGCGCCCAGATCTTTTGTCCCAGAGTCCGTTTTTCCATCACAATTTACAGCCGCTCACTTTACCGGCATGGCTGTTGAAGCCCTGGTTTTGAGCAAATTGAGTCTCTCAGAACCAGTCATTCAGACCATGATCAGGGTGCATAAACTCTTTGCAATGTATTTACCATTGCACTTGGAAGACATCATTTAATTGTTGAGGGTCTGCAAATACTTTTCCAATGTCCTTTTTGTTTGCAACACGGCTTTCCTTTTTGCAGACCGGGTTGGAGACGTCTAGCACTTAACTAGATTTCTGCCCTACCTAACTTGTGTCAGAAGAACCTAGCAGTGGAGCCGCAGATCAAGACGTTTCTCTAGTGAGTGGCGCATATGAAACTTCCTTATTGGTCTCCTCTCGATTCCATCAGTGAGCTCTCAATGCTTCTCCTGTCTTATAAGGGGACTTTCCTTATTGCCGTCACTTCCATCATGTGTTTCAGAGCTAGTGGCGCTTTTTTGCTATGCTCCCTACCTTCTTCTTCACCACTAAAAGGTTATGCTGAGCCAGTTCCATTGTTCCTCCTGACGGTTGTTTCAGCCTTTCACCTTAATGAAGACATTGTCTTGCCTTCTTTTTGCCCTGCTCTGTGTCACCGAGTGAGAAGAAACTGCGCAGTCTGGATGTGGTAAGGGCTGTACGTTACTACTTGTTGGCAAACACCTCATTTAGACAGTTTGATTCTTTTTGTCAAGTGTTGCCTCATAGGGCTCAAGCTGCTTCAAAAGCAAATATTTCTCTCTCTGGATCAAAACAATTATTCCGGCTTCAGTCAAAGAACAGGGTGCCCTCGTTTATTGTTAGAGCACATTCTATGAAGGTGGTGGGAGCTTTCTGGTTGATCTGTCACCAGGCTTCAAATCTACAGCTCTGAAAGGCAGCTATCTGGGTATCCGTTTGTACATTTTCAAAATTTTACTGGTCCACACCTTTTGCTTAGGGAGATGCAAGCTTTGGCTGGAAGATTCTGCAAGTAGCAGTAGCTCAAGCCTCTGCTTGAACCTCACAAGTAAGTTCTCTGTTTTCAACAAAATATTTACTTTTCCTTTTACCACCCTAGGGACAGCTTTAGTATGTCCCATGGTTCTTTGTCTCCCAATGAAGCGACTGAGAAAAGTATATTTTGGTACTCATTGTAAAATCTGTTTGTTGTTAGTCTTCATTGGGAGACACGGCTCCCTCCCTTGATTGCCCGGTTGTGCGTATATTTACGATGTTGTTCTCTTGATGGTGTATTAGAATTCTTTTTTTCTTTTATGATTTAATTTTTTATCTACTTTTTTCTCCTACTGCTTTCTCAATAAACTGAGGAGGCCGCATGTTGACATGCAAGGTATAGTCTGCTGTGGAGGAAGCAATTTTAGTTCTGTGCTTTACTATTGTGAGCATCCAGTTGGAAGAAGCCTATCCCTTGGTTCTGCCCCCCCACCCTCCAATGGAGACTATAGAGAAACAGATTTTTCTTCTTTGCTTCTGGGTTTTAACATAAGGATTACCGGGGTTCTCCAAGAATGAGATGAAATGGAGTCACTTACATAATTCAAAATGCAGACAGGTGTCAAGATGGGCTGAAGACTCACAGCTCTCAGACCTGTTTTTCAACTGATAAGGGATGTATCACTCATATCTCAGTTCAATAGGTGGGATCAGGGCTCTAAAGAGTAAAGAAATGTGTTTTAACCAACGTTGTGCTGAACAAGATCTCTAGCTTCATTCTCCTCGGTTAGTCTGACAGCTTTATAGCAGCACACAGACTGACTGTGCCCAACTGCAACACAATTAAAAATTGAAGGGATGAACCTGAAGAATACCCTGTTGTGCTCAGCAAGGAAGAGATATATCTTCACATATAACAGCTTGTGCTCCCTACCAAATGAGGTACAGTGCTTTACGAAAGTATTCGGCCCCCTTGAATTTGTCAATCTTTACCCACATTTCCGGCTTCAAACATAAAGATAAAAAAAAGAAAAAAAATTAATGGTGAAGAATCAACACAAGTGGGACAAATTTATTGTTTAATTTAAACCTTTTTTTAAAAATAAAAAACTGAAAAGTGGGGCATGCAATATTATTTGTCCCCTTTACTTTCAGTGCAGCAAACTCACTCCAGAAGTTCATTGAGGATCTGTGAATGATCCAATGTTGTCCTAAATGACTGATGATGATAAATATAAGCCATCTGTGTGTAATCAAGTCTCCGTATAAATGCACCTGCTCTGTGATAGTCTGTGTTGTGTTTAAAGCACAGAGAGCATCATGAAGACCAAGGAACACAACAGGCAGGTCCGTGATACTGTTGTGGAGAAGTTTAATGCTGGATTCGTTTACAAAAACATTTCTAAAACTTTAAACATCCCAAGGAGCACTGTGCAAGCGATCATATTGAAATGGAAGGAGTATCATACCACTACAAATCTACCAAGACTCGGCTGTTCATCCAAACTTTCATCTTAAACAAGGAGAAGACTGATCAGAGATGCATCCAAGAGGCCCATGATCACTCTGGATGAACTGCAGCGATCTACAGCTGAGTCGGGAGAGTCTGTCCATAGGACAACAATCAGTCGTACACTGCACAAATCTGGCCTTTTATAAAAAAAAAAAAAAAGTGGCAAGAAGAAAGCCATTTCTCAAAGATATTCATTAAAAGTGCCACAAGCCACCTGGAAGACACTAAACATGTGGAAGAAGGTGCTCTGGTCACATGAAACCAAAATCGAACTTTTTGGGCACAATGCCAAACGATATGTTTGCATTAAAAGCAACACAGCTCATCACCCTGATCACACTATCCCCACTGTCAAACATGGTGGTAGCAGCATCATGTTTTCGACCTGCTTTTCTTCAGCAGGGACCAGGAAGATGGTTAAAATCGATGGGAAGATGGATGGAGCCAAAAACAGGACCATTCTTGACGAAAACCTGTTGGAGTCTGCAAAAGACCTGAGGCTGGGACAGAGATTTGTCTTCCAATAAGTCAATGATCCCAAACATAAAGCAAAATCTACAATGGAATGGTTTACATATAAATGTATCCAGGTGTTAGAATGGCCAAGTCAAAGTCCAGACCTGAATCCAATCGAGAATCTGTGGAAAGAGCTGAAAACTGCTGTTCACAAACGCTTTCCATCCAACCTCACTCAGCTCGAGCTATTTTCAAAGGAAGAATGGGCAAGAATTTCAGTCTCTTGATGTGCAAAACTGATAGACACATACCCCAAACAACTTGCAGCTGTAATCGCAGCAACATGTGGCGCTACAAAGTATTAACTTAAAGGGGACGAATAATATTGCATGCCCCACTTTTCAGTTATTTATTTTTTAAAAATGTTTAAAATAAACCTTAAATTTCGTTCAACTTCACAATTGTGTCCCGCTTGTTGTTGATTCTTCACCATTAATTTACATTTTTTTTATCTTTATGTTTGAAGCCTGAAATTTGGGTAAAAGTTGAAAAATTCAAGGGAGCCAAATACTTTCGCAAGGCACTGTTTGTGTGATATAGTTCTTGTGAGTTGAAACACAAGTCTCGAGCTATACATCTTCAGTGTACAGCACGTCCTGACACGTGACTTGGACGGGCTATAGTTTAAATTATATCAGGAAGTCCATTTTAGCTAATGCTAGCTTACTAGGATAATGTGTGTGTGATATATGTATGTTTTGTGTATGTATTTATTTAAAACTTCCATCCAGTAAAGAAATGATATTGAAGTAGTAATGCTGAGGTAATCGCCAAGACTGCTACACTCAATGGTTGTTACAATGGGCAAGTGTGCTGTAGTTGTAACATCACTGTTCCAGTCGGTCAACAAATACCGGTAGCTGTGATGGAGAGCCAATGCTGGAACAGAGTAAAGCTTCATTTATTTTTAACCTTTGCAAGCCTTAGTAAATAATGTGTTTTTGAAAAACCTTTTGAATGGCAGAAAAATCTCTCATTTTTGTTTCACATATATTGTAACTAAGCTAATAACACTTACCCTATTTCTTTTAAAGGAAGCTTTTTTAATATCCTGGTATTAAATGAAGCTCATGAAGTCATTATAAAAGCACTGATAAGCTATTCAGCAAATTCAAGACTGCAAGCAGCTGCTCTAACATGTCTGGCTCTTCTTAGTAAGTTTTCACTTCCATTGCTTCATCTATCACATGAAAAGAATATGTATATGTCTGCGCTACACTTATAAAAATGTCCTAAATGCTGTAATCACCGATTTTACAAAACAGAAAAACCAAACCAAAGCCTCCTGCAAAGCAGGGGCACACTTATTATTGGTGCAACATGTGCAGTTGCACAGGAGCCCAAGAGTTAAAGGGAACCAATCACCAGGATTTTCGTATATAAGTTAAAGCCAGTGCTATACTGGCACGATCAGACTGATTCTATACATACCTGTAGTGGTCAGCTTGGATGTTTTAAGTTTTGAAATCCAAAAAAAGTAAAGTTTATAAAATTTAGCTGCTTGTTGAGTGGCAGTTGCAATGGAGCAGATAAACTATGAATATATTATCCCCTCCCTTTGTTAGATTTAGCATAAGTATTATACAAACTATTCACTTTGTCTCTTGCAGGACCTGTGAGGTCATACCCATGTGACCAGAAGGGGCGGGGCCTCAGCCAAGAAAGCTGGATACCACGTCACATGGGTATGACCTCACATAGATCCTGCAAACAAAGTGAATCGTTTGTATAATACTTATGCTAATTCTAACTGAGGGGGGCATAACTGGGAATATATTATCTGCTCCATTGCAGCTGCCACTCAAGCAGCTGCCAATTTTTTTAAACTTTTACTTTCTTGGATCTGAGAACTTATACATCCAAGCTGACCACTACAGGAATGTAGAGAATCTGCCTGATAGTGCCTGTATAGCACTGGCTTTAGGTTATATAATAAAATCCTGGTGACTGGTTCCCTTTAAGAGGGCCCATTTCCACCTCAATAGTAGGTGAAATTGTGCATTATGAAACACTGAGTCACAGGGGGCCCCATGTATTGTTCTTGCACAGGAGCCCTCTCCTGTCTGTGTCTGTCAGTGCTGCACAAAAGACTCATTTTAGCAATATCTGCGCTTTGTCTCCCTATGCACACTTGACACTGTTTGCCTAGTGACCGCACTGCTCCGAATAAGTGGTCACTAATGGACTAGAACTCTTACACCTCCCCCGAACATCCAAAGGTAGTGTGAGAGAAGCAGCCTACTAGTGATTACTGTGAGGTTCCCGGATGTGAGTATTTGGGTTCTTATTTTTTATTTTTTTAATTTGAATGTTGAATATGTATATGTATGTATATGTATGTATGTACAGTTGGGTCCAGAAATATTTGGACAGTGACACAATTTTCGCGAGTTGGGCTCTGCATGCCACCACATTGGATTTGAAATGAAACCTCTACAACAGAATTCAAGTGCAGATTGTAACGTTTAATTTGAAGGTTTGAACAAAAATATCTGATAGAAATTGTAGGAATTGTACACATTTCTTTACAAACACTCCACATTTTAGGAGGTCAAAAGTAATTGGACAAATAAACCAAACCCAAACAAAATTATTTTTTTTTTCAATATTTTGTTGCGAATCCTTTGGAGGCAATCACTGCCTTAAGTCTGGAACCCATGGACATCACCAAACGCTGGGTTTCCTCCTTCTTAATGCTTTGCCAGGCCTTTACAGCCGCAGCCTTCAGGTCTTGCTTGTTTGTGGGTCTTTCCGTCTTAGGCTATGTGCGCACGTTGCGTACTAGCCCTGCAGAAATTTCTGCAGCGATCTGAAGAGCACATGTGCGCTTTAGATCGCTGCAGAAATGTCCGTAGTGAGCGCCGATTCCATGCGCTCTGCCTGCAGCTCCTGCCATAGACAGAGCAGGAGCTGCCGGCAAAGCGCAGGAAAGAAGTGACATGTCACTTCTTTTTGCGCAGCGCTTCGGCAGTAGCCGAAGCGCTGCGCTCTGAGACGCCACGTGCGCACGGCCCCTGCACAATCTCCATAGACTGTGCAGGGGACGCAGGACGCATGCAGTTACGCTGCGCTGCAAAGCGCAGCGTAACTGCATGAATTTACGCAACGTGCGCACATAGCCTTAAGTCTGGATTTGAGCAAGTGAAATGCATGCTCAATTGGGTTAAGATCTGGTGATTGACTTGGCCATTGCAGAATGTTTCACTTTTTTGCACTCCTGAACTCCTGGGTAGCTTTGGCTGTATGCTTGGGGTCATTGTCCATCTGTACTATGAAGCCCCGTCCGATCAACTTTGCGGCATTTGGCTGAATCTGGGCTGAAAGTATATCCCGGTACACTTCAGAATTCATCCGGCTACTCTTGTCTGCTGTTATGTCATCAATAAACACAAGTGACCCAGTGCCATTGAAAGCCATGCATGCCCATGCCATCACGTTGCCGCCACCATGTTTTACAGAGGATGTGGTGTGCCTTGGATCATGTGCCGTTCCCTTTCTTCTCCAAACTTTTTTCTTCCCATCATTCTGGTACAGGTTGATCTTTGTCTCATCTGTCCATAGAATACTTTTCCAGAACTGAGCTGGCTTCATGAGGTGTTTTTCAGCAAATTTAACTCTGGCCTGTCTATTTTTGGAATTGATGAATGGTTTGCATCTAGATGTGAACCCTTTGTATTTACTTTCATGGAGTCTTCTCTTTACTGTTGACTTAGAGACAGATACACCTACTTCACTGAGAGTGTTCTGGACTTCAGTTGATGTTGTGAACGGGTTCTTCTTCACCAAAGAAAGTATGCGGCGATCATCCACCACTGTTGTCATCCGTGGACGCCCCGACCTTTTTGAGTTCCCAAGCTCACCAGTCAATTCCTTTTTTCTCAGAATGTACCCGACTGTTGATTTTGCTACTCCAAGCATGTCTGCTATCTCTCTGATGGATTTTTTCTTTTTTTTTCAGCCTCAGGATGTTCTGCTTCACCTCAATTGAGAGTTCCTTAGACCGCATGTTGTCTGGTCACAGCAACAGCTTCCAAATGCAAAACCACACACCTGTAATCAACCCCAGACCTTTTAACTACTTCATTGATTACAGGTTAACGAGGGAGACGCCTTCAGAGTTAATTGCAGCCCTTAGAGTCCCTTGTCCAATTACTTTTGGTCCCTTTAAAAAGAGGCTATGCATTACAGAGCTATGATTACTAAACCCTTTCTCCGATTTGGATGTGAAAACTCTCATATTGCAGCTGGGAGTGTGCACTTTCAGCCCATATTATATATATAATTGTATTTCTGAACATGTTTTTGTAAACAGCTAAAATAACAAAACTCGTGTCACTGTTCAAATATTTCTGGACCTAACTGTATGTACAGTACAGACCAAAGGTTTGGACACACCTTCTCATTCAAAGAGTTTAATTTATTTTCATGACTCTAAAAATTGTAGATTCACATTGAAGACATCAAAACTATGAATTAACACATGTGGAATGAAATACTTAACAAAAAAGTGTGAAACAACTGAAAATATGTCTTATATTCTCGGTTCTTCAAAGTAGCCATCTTTTGCTTTGATTACTACTTTGCACACTCTTGGCATTCTTTTGATGAGCTTCAACGGGTAGTCACCGGAAATGGTCTTCCAACAGTCTTGAAGTAGTTCCCAGAGATGCTTAGCACTTGTTGGCCCTTTTGCCTTCGCTTTGCGGTCCAGCTCACCCCAAACCATCTTGATTGGGTTCAGGTCTGGTGACTGTGGAGGCCAGGTCATCTGGTGTAGCACCCCATCACTCTCCTTCTTAGTCAAATAGCCCTTACACAGCCTGGAGGTATGTTTTGGGTCATTGTCCTGTTGAAAAATAAATGATGGTCCAACTAAACGCAAACCGGATGGAATAGCACGCCGCTGCAAGATGCTGTGGTAGGCATGCTGGTTCTGTATGCGTTCAATTTTGAATAAATCCCCAATAGGGTCGGCAGCAAAGCACCCCGACACCATCACACCTCCTCCTCCATGCTTCATGGTGGGAACCAGGCATGTAGAGTCCATCCATTCACCTTTTCTACAAAGACACGGTTGGATCCAAAGATCTCAAATTTGGACTCATCAGACCAAAGCACAGATTTCCACTGGTCTAATGTCCATTCCTTGTGTTCTTTAGCCCAAACAAGTCTCTTCTGCTTGTTGCCTGTTCTTAGCAGTGGTTTCCTAGCAGCTATTTTACCATGAAGGCCTGATGCACAAAGTCTCCTCTTAATAGTTGTTCTAGAGATGAGAAGGTGTGTCCAAACTTTTGGTCTGTACTGTATGTATGTATGTATGTATGTATGTATGTATGTATAGGGGTTGGACAAAATAATGGAAACACATGGAAACATCAACAAAGGTTAGTTTAATATGGTGTAGGTCCACCTTTTGCGGCGATTACAGCCTCAATTCTCCAAGGTATGGATTCATACAAGATGTGAATTGTTTCCAAACATTTTTTAGCCCATTCTGCAGTTAAAACACTCTCCAGTTCTTTGAGCGACGATGGTGGCGGAAATCAACGTCTAACTTGAATCTCTAAAATCGACCATAAATGCTCAATAATGTTGAGGTCTGGGGATTGTGGGGGCCAGATGAGATGCTCAACTTAATTAGAATTTTCCTCGTGCCATGCGTTAACGATTCTAGCTGTGTGAATTAGTGCATTATCATCCTGAAAGGTGGTGTTCCCCTCCGGGAACAGTGCTTGAATCATGGGATGCACTTGGTCGCCCAAAATGCCTAAATAATCTCGGCTGTTAATTCTTCCAAAAAGGGGATATCATTGGCCCGGCGGATCTCCACGAAATAGCATCCCAGATCATCACAGAACCTCTGCCATCTTTTACGGTTGGGAGAAGGCAGTCTGGATGGAATGCTTCTTTTGGCTGTCTCCAAACGTACACTCAGCCGGAGGTTGGAAAAAGGGTAAACTGATTCGTCTGAGAATATCTCATGTTTCTACTGCTCGAGGGACCAATTCTGGAGGTTTCTACACCACTCTAAACGCTTGGATACATTTGTCATTGAGAGCAGCGGTTTTCTAATTGCAGCTCTTCCATGGAATCCAGATTTGTGCAGCTCCCGATGAACAGTTTTAATGGAAACTGGGTTCTGTAGGTGTTCATTGAGCTCAGCAGTGATTTTCGGAGCCGTGGTCTTGCGATGCTCTCACAATTCGCTTTAGAGCCAGACGGTCTCTCTGTCAACTTCGACTTTCGGCTGGACCTATGATTTGCAGTGGATGTTTTTCCTTCTCTTTCAAACACAGTCATTACTTTGGAGACAGTACCTCTTGACACGCCAAGCATTCAAGCACATTCTGTTACACTAGCGCCTGCCATACGAGCACCAACAATTTGGGCTCTTTGAAAATCCGAGAGGTCTGCCATTGGTGTCAGGTTCTCATCAATAATTCTGCAAAATAAACAGTTAATTTACATGCACATCACATAACACAAATAATCAACTACTAAACATTAACATATGTCACGGTTTGCATGTTTATATTTACAACATGTTCGAAGATTATGATACCAAAACGTTAGGCGTTTCCATTATTTTGTCCAACCCTGTGCGCATATATATATATATATATATATATATATATATATATATATATATATATATATATATATATATATATATATATATATATATATATATATATATATATATATATATATATATATATATATATATATATAATATATAATTAGTACAGACCAAAAGTTTGGACACACCTTCTCATTCAAAGAGTTTTCTTTATTTTTATGACTGAAAATTGTAGATTCACATTAAAGGCATCAAAACTATGAATTAACACATGTGGAATGAAATACTTAACAAAAAAGTGTGAAATAACTGAAAATATGTCTTATATTCTAGATTCTTCAAAGTAGCCACCTTTTGCTTTGATTACTGATTTGCACATTTGCACACTCTTGGTATTCTCTTGATGAGCTTCAAGAGGTAGTTACCGGAAATGGTCTTCCAACAGTCTTGAAGGACTTCCCAGAGATGCTTAGCACTTGTTGGCCTTTTTGCCTTCACTCTGCGGTCCAGCTCACCACAAACCATCTTGATTGGGTTCAAGTCTGGTGACTGTGGAGACCTGGTCATCTGGTGTAGCACCCCATCACTCTCCTTCTTGGTCAAATAGCCCTTACACCGCCTGGAGGTGTGTTTGGGGTCATTGTCCTGTTGAAAAATAAATGATGGTCCAACTAAACGCAAACCGATGGAATAGGATGCCGCTGCAAGATGCTGTGGTAGCCATGCTGGTTCAGTATGCCTTCAATTTTGAATAAATCCACAAAGCACTTCCTCCTCCATGCTTCATGGTGGGAACCAGGCATGTAGAGTCCATCCGTTCACCTTTTCTGCGTCGCACAAAGACACGGTGGTTGGATCCAAAGATCTCAAATTTGGACTCATGAGACCAAAGCACAGATTTCCACTGGTCTAATGTCCATTCCTTGTGTTCTTTAGCCCAAACAAGTCTCTTCTGCTTGTTGCCTGTCCTTAGCAGTGGTTTCCCAGCAGCTATTTTACCTTGAAGGCCTGCTGCACAAAGTCTCCTCTTAACAGTTGTTCTAGAGATGTGTCTGCTGCTAGAACTGTGTGGCATTGACCTGGTCTCTAATCTGAGCTGCTGTTAACCTGCGATTTCTGAGGCTGGTGACTCGGATAAACTTATCCTCCGCACCAGAGGTGACTCTTGGTCTTCCTTTCCTGGGGTGGTCCTCTTGTGAGCCAGTTTCTTTGTAGCATTTGATGGTTTTTGACACTGCACTTGGTGACACTTTCAAAGTTTTCCCAATTTTTCGGACTGACTGACCTTCATTTCTTAAAGTAATGATGGCCACTCATTTTTCTTTACTTAGAAGCTTTTTTCTTGCCATAGAATTTGTGTTAACAGTGTATTCAGTAGGACTATCAGCTGTGTATCCACCAGACTTCTGCACAACACAACTGATTGTCCCAACCCCATTTATAAGGCAAGAAATCCCACTTATTAAACCTGACAGGGCACACCTGTGAAGTGATAACCATTTCCGGTGACTACTTCTTGAAGCTCATCAAGAGAATGCCAAGAGTGTGCAAAGCAGTAATCAAAGAACAAGGTGGCTACTTTGAAGAACCTAGAAAATAAAACATATTTTCAGTTGTTTCACAGTTTTTTGTTAAGTATTTCATTCCACGTGTGTTAGTTCATGGTTTTGATGCCTTCAATGTGAAGCTACAATTTTCAGAGTCATGAAAATAAAGAAAACACCCTTTGAATGAATATAATATATATATATATATATGTTATTATATTTTTCCCTGTTGACATATTAGAGCTTGATGGGTGTAGTTTTGAATAGTGCAGTTCACTTTTACAAATTATTGTACTTCGAAATGCAAAATTAATTCAAAGTGCAGTGAAATTAATGCATTTCCTCCATTTTAGTTTTTGTTTTTTGTTTTCATACCAATTATTGTGGGCCGTTTGACAACTGATCTGGCAACACCTTTCTTTAGAGCATTATGATTGTGACATTATCAATTTGTTAAAGCTCCACTGCAGCCTCTTTTTTTTTTTTTTCTCATCTTTCCCCAGCGCGCTCGAGTGGGGGCTTTAAACCCAAGTACCCTGCCCCTTGTCTTATACTTACCCTCCGTTCTTTTGATTCTATTTTCGGCGACACTCTGTTCCTGTTGCACCTTATTGTGCCCATAAAATCAGACTGGCCGAAAGTCCACTACAACCATTCAATACAAGTCTATGAGAGCCAGAACGGAGCTCTCATACAGTTATTTTGGGTTGTGAGTTTCAGCGTGCTCCATGAAAAAATGTAGCTGCCAGCAGGCCACAAATCTCCATAGACCGCCCAGAGCTCCTCTGGAAACAGTTGAAGATGGCGGCAGGTGAGTATAAGATGGGGGGGCAGGGGACTTGCATATAAACACAACTTCAGAGCTGAAAAAACGCTGCACTGCTGCTTTAAAGAGAAGCTTTCAGCATGATTTTGTAATGTAAAGACAGGGAGGACAGGACCCAGTGTGCAGTCCAGTCCCTTTTCTGCTAATTAGATTTTGGAGCAAAGTCTAAATGGTGATTAAAGAAAGAAAAAAAAAACAAAAAAAAAAACTGCATAGTGATATTTCGATGTTTAAAATGATCTTTTAGTTGGTAAAAAGTAATTTTAAAACTTAGTTTTTATTATATTGATTTTTTTTTAACGATAGCTTGTACTATATAGTGGAATTCAACAGTATTTTAGTGTATAGGTAACTTGAGATTCTCACATGCAAATCAGCCACAGACTGCGCTTCATAGAGGAGGGATCAACATGAATGCTATCGGGGCCTTCAGTAGTAAACTGGCTGCCGTAGTGTCCTATCGGCACGTCGCAATCCCTTTCCGGGGTCGGTGGTGCACATAGGCAATAGTGCCTTTTTAAATGCCTCTGCCAACCATTGACACATCTGTAGGGTAAGATGCTCAATTGCGGAGTGTGCCTTTTATACACCCCTTGCACACATATTATATAAAGTTTCATTATTTGGTCTCTAAAGGTCACCAGTTGCACATAATGTAAGGAAAGTCCAGGGGCTTTATGTATTTTGACAGATCTGTCGCTATAACTTTAGTTGTGCAATCGTTCTTATGGAGAAGTTCATAAGAACGAATTAGTCGTTGCAGAGAAATGGAATTTACTAGAAATAAAAGGAAAAAATAACTGCTGTGCAACTATCTACTATTTTTTATTGCTACAGGAGGAAAAACATTATTGCACAACTTGCCTGCTATTGTAGTGCACGTTATAGTCTAAAGGCTGCTTTACACGGTACGACCGATTGTGCGATTTCACAATCGATCGTACCCGCCCCCGGCCTTTTTGCGTCACGGGCAAATCGCTGCCCGTGTCGCACAAAGTTAGTAATCCCCATCACACATACCTCTCGTGCGACCTCGCTGTGGGCGGCGAACGTCCACTTCCTGAAGTGGGAGGGACGTTCGGCGTCACAGCGACGTCACACGGCCGCCGGCCAATAGAAGCGGAGGGGCGGAGATGAGCGGGACGTAAACATCCCGCCCACCTCCTTCCTTCCACATAGAGCCGGCGGCGGCCGCGGGAGGCAGGTGAGCTGCTCATCGTTCCCGTGGTGTCACACGGAGCGGCGTGTGCTACCACGGAAACGATGGTCAACTAAATCAAACGATATTATGGAACCTAACGAGCAGTACCCGACTCACGATTTGTGAGCGATACTGCGTCACTAGGAGGTGTCACACAGGCCGGCATCGCCAGCGATGCCGGATGTGCGTCACAAAAACCGTGACCCCGACGATCTATCGCACGATAGATTGGTGTAAAGCAGCCTTAAGTCTAGCTAAAAATGAACAATCGCCTGACATTTTTTGCATCTTCTTTAAAATGAGGCTTTTGGTAGAGTTGAGCGAGTACCTAACTATTCGTGCTCGCTATACTTATAATGAATACTGTCTAATACTCACGTATTCATTCTAAATAGCATGTGCAATGCAAGTCAGTGGGAAATACTCCCAATGTAATAAGTAACCCGAATTCCACACAAATCGCTACTCGCATTAATAGTACGGCGTTCAGGTTGCTCGTTACTTTGCAAGTTTTTTTCTATTGACTTGCATTGCAAACGCTATTAGGAATAAATATGCAAGATTTAGACAGTATTCGTTATGAGTATTGCGAGTACAAATAGTTAGGTACTTGCTCAACTCCATAACAGTGGTGAAATCTATGGTATTTTCTAAACAGATAATACGATTCATTGTAGTGTACAATTAGCAATGTAAGGCTATGTGCGCACTAGAAAAAGGATTTTTCTCAAATTTCTTAAGAAATTTCTTCAGTGAAGGATAGCGCACCTGCGTTAAAAAACGCACCAATAACGGATTGAAAAACGCATGTATTTTTACCGGTGCGTTTTTGGTGCGTTTTTGTAGGTTGGGCCCTGCGTTTTTTTAATGCTTTAACAGCAATAAATAAGATAGATGATGGATGGATAGACAAATAGATAGATACATGGATAGATAGAGGGATACATAGATAGATAATGGATAGATAAATGAATAGAAAGATAAATAGATAGATAATGGATAGATGGATAGATAGAAAGATGGTGGGTGGATGAATAGATAGATAAATAGATAATGGATAGATAGAAAGATGAATAGATGGACAGATAATGGATAGATAGATGGCTTGATAGAAAGATAATCGATAGCGTCCTTGTGAGGATACACTGCAGTTCTTGCGAGCGGTAATGTGTTCACATTTTTGACTGTGAGAAATGACCTGTAGTTACCCTTGTAGCATCGTTCATTAAACGAGGCTGCATTGAGTATGTGTCAGACGCGGCTGGATGCAAGCGTCGTAGGACCTGTGTGGATTACGTCGGAGCTGTGTGGGGGGTTAATAAAGTGGTGAAAGAAGGGGCTTTTTTGTGTTTTATTTAAAATAAAGGATTTTTCATGTGTGTGTGTTCACTTTACTTACAGGTTAATCATGGAAGCTGTCTCATAGACACTGCCATGATTAAGCTTGGACTTAGTGGAAGCGCATAGCTGCCACTAGCTCATTATTACCCCGATTGCCACCGCATCACGGCAGTCTGGGAGAGCCTGTAACATGCCGGGACTATCGCATAATGGATGTGATATTCTCGGGGCAGCGGCGGGCTGATATTCTTGGCTGAGGGTGGGGGGCATTAACCATGGCCCTCATGGCCCTCGCCCTCCCCAGCCTGAGAATACTGGGCCGCCACTGTGTGATTACCTTTGCCGGACGGTAAAAATATACGGCTTTTTTTTTTTTTCGTTTTTATTTAATGAATGTCTATGGTGCTGGATTCCGTCACCATGCATTTGGCGACGGATTCCAGTGCAGGATTCTGTCAAGTTCTACTGAGCATGCTCAGCATGTCCAGCAGAACGTTCTAAATCGTTTTAAATTACTCCTGGTCTCTCTCTCTCTCTCTCTCTCTGTCTCTCTCGGTCTCTCTGTCTGTCGGCCAGTTGGTCGGTCTCTCTCGGTCTCTACCTCTCTCTGTCGGTCGGCTTTTCCCTCTCACCCCTTTTCTCATACTCCATGATCACCGGCACGGCGCTGCACAGCTGTCACAAAGCTCCGTCGGCTTTTCCTCTCTTGAAAATGCCGGCCGCTCATTATTCCATCTCGTATTCACTGCTTTCCCTGCCCACCGTCACCTATGATTGGTTGCAGTCAGACACGCCCCCACGCTAAGTGAAATCTGTCTCACTGCAACCAATCACAGCCGCTGGTAGGCGGATCTATATCATGCAGTACAATAAATAATTAAAACAAAACGATGTGCGGTCCCCCCTAATTTTGATACCAGCCAGGGTAAAGCCACACGTTTGAAGGCTGGTATTCTCAGGATGGGGAGCTCCACATTATGGGGAGCCCCCCCCAGCCTAACAATATCAGCCAGCAGCCACCCGGAATTGACGCATCTATTTCATTAGACTGTACCCAGGGACTGTACCCAGCTAATCCCGAATTGCCCTGGTGCGGTGGCAATCGGGGTAATAAGGAGTTAATGGGAGCCCATAGCTGCCACTAAGTCCTAGGTTAATCATGGCAGGCGTCTCCCCAAGATACCTTCCATGATTAACATGCAAGTTAAAGAAAATAAACACAAACACCCAAAAAAATCATTTATTTGGAATAAAAGACAAAAAAACACCCTCTTTCACCACTTTATTAAAATCCCCAAATACCCCTCCAGGTCTGACGTAATCCACACGAGGTCCCGCGACGCATCCAGCTCTGCTACATGAAGCTGACAGGAGCGGCCACAGACCATGACCGCTCTCTGTCAGCTCCACGCTGCAACTGAACTGAGTCAGTGGGGATGTCACTGAGGTAGTGCTGGTGTGTGCGGTGATGATGGGGCGGTAGTGCCGGGGTGTGTGCGGTGATGATGGGGGGCGGTAGTGCATGCGTGTGTGCGGTGATGATGGTGGCGGTGTGTGCGGTGATGATGGGGGCGGTAGTGCCGGGGTGTGTGCGGTGATTTGATTTCTATGTGTATTATATATGTCTGTGTGTGAGTGTGATATGTGTGTGTTTACTCTCTGCTCAACTTACTCTTCCTGTCATAATGACATCACTTCCCTGCCAAACGCAGGGCAGTGATGAACATTATGTCCCAAAAACGCAAAATAACGTTGGAATAACACAGGAAAACGCAATGAAATGCACATAATTTGCTACCAGCGTTATTCCCTGCGCTATTTCATGATTACATTACAGTTAATGGAGTGAAATAACGCAGTTAGCTGCAGAAAAGAAGGGACATGCTCATTCTTTTTCTCAAGAAAATGTACTGAAAGAATCTTCTTGAGAAAAAAACGCAGTGTGCGCACAGCTATTTTTTTTTTTTCCATAGATTTTGCTGGGGAATGTTTGCAGTAAGGTTCCAACCATTTTCTGCAGCAAAAACGCACAAAAAAGCGGGTAAAAACGCAGTGTGGGCACAGGGCCTAATAAAGATAGTCAGTGAACTTGTTTTCTGAAAGATGGCGTCAAACTGTCGTAAAACTGAATTGCATGTAAGGCCTGTTTCACACGTCAGTGATTCTGGTACGTTTGTGCTTTTTTTTAAACGTACCAGAATCACTGACATACGCAGACCCATTATAATGAATGGGTCTGCTCACACATCAGTGATTTTTCACTGCACGTGTCTCCGTGCAGCGTACCCGCATGTGCGTGATTGCCGCACGGAGACATGTCCATTTTTTTCTGGCATCACTGATGTCCCACGGACCACGCAGTGGTGTGGTCCGTGAAACACGTGCCAGAAAAAATGTGCTTTTAAAATAAAAATCATTTTTACTCACCCGGCTCCAGCGATGTCCTCTGCAGCCCATGCAGCTTGCTGCTTCTGAGCCGGCTCATTTCTGTCGCGCATATTCATGATGCACGACACAGCCGACCCGGAAGCAGCTGCTGCGGGGGTCAGTGCCGGCCGGATGCTGCAACGCGGGAGCGATCAGCACCATGGAGAGCGGGAGCGCGCTCAGGTGAGTTAATCTCCAAGTGCAATCACGGGCCATGGAGAATGGAGCCCGGATTGCACTTAGACAACCCACGTGTGCTGTGAATCACGGCACATGGAGGGACATGTGCGTGTTTTACACGCCAGTGAAAAACGTCAGTGTTTTTCACTGACGTGTGAAACGGGCCTAATACAGGATTGGCCATGGATATATTTCTGCCTTTCATCCCTATGGCGTGCTAGCATTTGACATGCAGTTTGGAGTACTGATGTACTCAGTAAAGTAGTATTACCGTATTCGAATTTACCTAGGACAAATGGATTTACTTTAAAGTAGTGCCAAAGTTACGATTTCCCAGTTACATGTAATCTTACTTTGTTTTATTCTGCGTTGCTATGGTTGTTTGTTTGTTTTTAATTTTACGCTCCTATTTTTTTCTAAAGCGGAAACTATATTTTTGAACAAAGACTTGGATGATGGGGAAGACGCCGGACACAATAGAGGGCAGCTTTATTGGTTTGAAGCTTCATTTAAAGCGTTAAAACTTCATAAGAAGAACACAGAGGTCCAAGTTAGTAAATAAATACTTTTATTCTGTCATAACTTCAAATATACAGTCTTGCAAAGGTAATCCACATTGCTCAGAGCAGACGTTGATGCATTGCACATCAATTTCTGATTGCTGGGAGTCTCACAGACTTGGTACCATCGTTGATCAGTAAATCAAAGTGGAAAGAATGGTAGAAAATGTGATGCCCTCTAAGCTTTCTGCAGAGGCCGAATTCTTCCGCCATGTTGCTGTCTAGTACTTTTGCTGCTTCATGCAATTAGTTGTTCTCACAGTGGCCTGATTTCCACTGATTAGACATTGGTGTTATAGATAGTGGATTCGTAAGACATGATCCAGCGGACAGGTCAGTAACCTGTGTCCATTCATCGGGAGCCCTGCGAATGGCTTCTAAGCTGACAGAATCTGTGGCTCCTCTTTAGATTAGCCAGCTTGGTATCCTATCAAATGATGATCCAAGAATTTCAGGAGGTAAGAGACTGTTCTTAGGGATTACATATACCTTCCACAGAATACTGAACTGACCTCTGTAACTGATGCTGTGAATGAATTTCCACAATCTCTAGTTGATTGCATACGTTATTATCAATGTCTGTCATGAGACAATCCTTCAAAAGGAACTACAGACGTAGAAAACTCACAGAAGACAAAAAATTGTCTCAGACAAATGTCTCAAAAAATCTCCTACAGCAGGTCAAGCTAAGAAATCTATAAGAAATCTGCTCTGAGTGTCCAAGGAGCTCAGCTATCCTCTCCTTCTTCCTCACTGTACTGTGTCTGTGAGGGCAGATTAGTGCAAGTGTATTTCCGGTACCTGTACTTCTTTGAACATTTATTGGAACTTTAAAAAAAACAAACAAAAAAACCCCAAACCTGTAATTAACAATTCACACATCATTTGTATACAGTATGAATGCTTTTTTTGTACAGATCAATTCTGTTCAACTTTGTTCATGCCCTATTCTGGTTCATTTTGATTGATCAGGACTGGCCTTTCAATGAGTGAGGCTTTACTAAAAATGGATAGCCCTGGAAAGCTAATCATTTTTAATTTGTTAATTTTTGCTTACTTAAAAATAAAACGAGTCATCGAATGTATGCAAAGACATCCATCTACAGTAGGACATATAGAATACGGCTTATTACCTGTGAATTGGTGCTGATCGGTAGAAAATTGTGTGATCTTAAAGATTTGGAAAAGATCCTTTGTTTCAAGAAATCTGCAGACTGATAAGCAGTGTGGAATAGATTATCTCCTCTCTACTATGATCAATTATTGCTAGGATTACGTTTTCCCTTAATTGTTGACATTTTTGTGTGTCTCCAGTACCAGAATTTTGGCCTTTCTTTTCTGATGACTAAAAACTGTCAATTTATTTTTACCTTTTTAGTTTACCCATTTTCGTTCTAGATTTGTTTTTCTTTGATTATATTGCAGAATAGTTCTTAACTCTGAAATCTACTTTTTAAAGGGAAATCTAAAGACTTCTTTATCACTGGGGTCTTTCCAGTCAGTTTGCAGTTTACGCCATTAATAGCTAATTGCCCTGTTAATGCCAACATGACATTTAATGTGTTTCATTTCAATTCTTTTATGATCTTGTTCGTTTGTATATGTTGTCAGCAACTGATTTTGCTGCCACTGATCTATATTTCAAAGTTAGGTTTGTAAAAATCCAAGGCCTCTTATCCTTTAACCTTGGCATGTAATGTTAAAAGGAGAGATTGGCTATTCCTAGCCATATAAAATAAATTAGAAGCTGCATAAGCATTCTATGTATATAATTGCTGATGGATTAATAAAATTGTACTGTACTGGATGGAAGATAGAACAACGTGAAAATCATAAACCTTTAGTAAAAATATATATATTTTGTTTTTTATATTTTTACTCTTCTCATTACTAGGAAGCTTCTTGCTGGGCCTTGAATAATCTTCTTATGTACCATCCTGAGCTGCATGATAGAATCGGGGATGAACAAAATCAGTAAGCATTAATCGATATTTCTTATGTGGAAAACTGGTTAAGCCCTTGAGATTTAACCATACATACCTCACATCAGGTACCCTTTACATAGAGAAGTGATGCTGTCCATGCTGATGCATTCTTCTTCCAAGGAGGTTTTCCAGGCAACCACAACTGCATTGGCCACTATGTCTGGACACAATGGTAAATATGCTTTGTTAATTTTCTTTGTAAAATTGTGGTAAATTATATCTGGACTCTATAACAGTTAATATTCAGATATAAATTCCATGCACTATAATAACTTTTAAATTCTCCTTATGCATCTTTGCTTTCTTAATGCTGTATATTGGATTAAATTTGAATTATTCTCACCTACTGTACCCTCACCCATCCATTGTAGACTGTGAGCCCTCGCGGGCAGGGTCCTTTCTCCTCCTGTATTTTCCATGATTATTGTACTTGTCTCTACTATGTGTACCCCTTTTCACATGTAAAGTGCCATGGAATAAATGGCGCTATAATAATAAATAATAATAATTATTAAAATCTGTTTTCTTAATATTTCAAGGTAAATTGAGAATCTTGCTAGAGATCTAATGATACTTGGAGTATTTACAGACAGGATAGGTGATAACTTACGGATTGCTTGTGGTCCAACTGTTCTGACCCACAAGATCTGTAGAACTGGACTCAGATGTGCAAGTTTGAATGAAGCAATGGCTGTAAATAGATGTCACTTGGGGCTTGGTGATAACTTACTTAGGCAACTCTTTTAGGCTATGGCTATAGGACAACAGTTGTTGAGCGACATAAAAATCGCAGTGTCACATTGGAACATTGCATTTAACGGTTGTCAATGGAGTCATACGCACCACATGACCCACCGTTACTGAAACGATAAAATTAACAATTTGGATTTATGGCCACAATTTTTTTCAGTTTACCCCATAGGCTTCCGTGTAAGATGTTGGCAACAGTCGACTCTCATGTGACCTATATGTGATTTGGCTGATTTCAAACCGCCAAATTGTTGCTCTAACATAGTTGTCGGATAGAAAGTGATAGAAAACCAGCATTACCAGTGTCTTAAAGAGTCTTATAGAGGACCTTTTACCAGCCTTAAAATGTTAAACTGGCCACCTCATGGATTAGTGGCTGCAAAGCTGAATAAAACATTTTATTCCCTGGTATAAGATGTGTTGTAATTTACACTCCTGCTGTTCTCACTGATCTCTCTGTCTGCCTCCACAGTGATTACAAGGGGGAGTAGTAAAGCAGAGCTGTGTATCCCTACAAACACCTCTGTAGCTCTCCTCTCACAGCTTTCACAGCTTTCACAGCACAGTGAGGGAAAAGCTGCAGTGGTGTTTGTAATAACAAAACTTTCCTCCATTCCTCCTCCTCCCATGCTGACTATCCTGAGATGAGAGCTGAAAGACATGTTTGTAATCACAAACGCACAGCTCTGCTATTCTCGTTTCTCATGCTTGTACTCCCAGAAGGTGTCAGCAGTGAGTCTAGGAAGCAGGGCTATGTATCATTACATCTCACACAGAGAAATTCTGTCTTGACTCTTTGAGGGCGTGTTCTTTTTTTTTTTTTTTTTTTTTTCTTCTGCATAACGCATCTTGCTTATGATTGGTCAACCTCATTCAAGGTAAATGGTACACCCTCCTTGACGTGAAACTCTAACACCCTCTTGGTGTTAGTAACGTTAAAGGGGTATTTCTTTATCGTTCCTTATGGGAGACCCAAACCATGGGTGTATAGCTTCTGCCTCCGGAGGACACACAAAGTACTACACTCAAACGTGTAGCTCCTCCCTCCGGGCTATATACACCCCCTGGATGACAATCTACCCAGTTCAATGCTTTGTGTTTCAGGAGGATCACACACTTGCATTCTCTGATATTTTTTTCATTTTTATTTTAATTTTAAAGATTTGGAAGAAAAGCGGGTCCAGTCTGGACTCCCGGCATGTCCCTTCACACCCCACTCTGTCGGCGGTGCTGTTAAGGTTGACTTTATAAGGCTGGAGCCTTCACATGCCGCGCTCCTTCACATCCTCTGTCGAGGCTCTGGTTTGAAGTGGGAGCTTCCACGGTCCTCTCTGCTTGCAGAAGACCGGTCTCCAGCCGCAGCCCTGTCTGGTCCCTGATGGAAGGAGCGTTTAACCCCCACTCAGGGACATGGCCCTGCGTCTCAAAAGCTAAGTATTGAGACGTTTTTCAGGGGTCCCGGGTACTTTTATTGGGGGGACAGTATGTGTTTTAGCGTTACTGCAAATTCCGGCCGGTTCTGGGGGTTTCCCCTGAGAACCGCGCCGAAGGTGCCTGCTCGTCGGCTGCATTTTAAAATCTAGGCCCCGGCTTCAGTTTGGGCCTAGTTTCAGTTTCGGCTTCTCTGCATGTTTTGCATACAGCGCCGCCCACCGCCCGACCAGCAGAGGGGAGGGCACTCCTCTCTGGGGAGATGTTCCCTCCCCTGTATCTCTCCCTGTATCTCTCTGCCCTCCGTTTTTCCCGCTCTTGGGCTTATACACGCCCCCCCTCCTTCTCCCAGCGCCATTTTCTCAGCGTTCTTACACTGGAAGGCGCTGGATGCTGCATACTGTTAGGAAGGCTGACGCTTCACAGGGTCTTTGAGCGGTGGAATCCGGAGGGCACACAGAGAGCGGGCTGGTAAGCCACAACCTTCGGTTGTGGACTTTTATTACACTCTCAGGGCATTCTACAGGAGTGTATTCTTGCTGCAGAGCTTCCACCTCAGCAGCATGTCTGTCACCCGAAGCAAGGCTGCAAACATGTACGCTATATGCACTGCATGTAAGCTCATTCTGCCAGAGCCAAGCACATACCCACATTGTGATGCCTGTGCTAACATGTTTGTGTCTCAGCCTGGAGCCTCCTCAGCGGTCCCTCCGGCTGCTCCGGCCCCGGTGGCTGAACCCCCGGCTTGGGTAGCTTCCTTTTCACAAGCTATTTCCCAGTCTTTTGCCGACTCCATGGGGCAGCTGTCCCGGACACTGCTGTCCATGCATCAGCCCCCTTCTCAGGGTGCCTTTGCGGCTCCGAGCTCTGCAGAGCCCTCAGAGCATGTCCTAGGACCCCGTCCCCCTAAACGGAGACGCAGGGAACCTTCTCCTTCCTCGTCCCACGGCTCTGATTCACAAGCCGAGGTGCAGGGCGAGGAGGATTCGTTTACTGTGGGCTCAGACGCTACCTCTATGTACCCCATTGACTTGTCTGAGGGTGATGCGGATGTTAGTGACTTGATTGCGTCCATTAACTCCGTACTGAACCTCAACCCACAAGAGTCAGAGGAACAACCCTCTCTGGTAGAGGTACACCAGTTTACCTCTCCTAAGAAACCTAGGAGTATGTTTTTTAACCACTCCAGCTTTCACACCACTGTTAACAAGCCCAGGGCCTGTCCTGACAAACGTTTTCCGAAGCGTAGTTCAGATGACCGTTTTCCTTTTCCACCAGAGGTGGTTAAGGACTGGGCCCAGTCCCCAAAGGTAGACCCTCCGGTGTCCAGAATCTCAGCCCGCACAGTCGTAGCTGTGGCTGATGGCACTTCTCTTAAGGATCCCACTGACCGCCAGGTTGACCTTCTGGCCAAGTCTGTATATGAGGCGGCAGGAGCCTCGTTCTCCCCGTCTTTTGCGGCAGTGTGGGCTCTTAAGGCAGTCTCTTCCTCTCTGGCGGAGATTCATTCCCTCTCCAGGGACTCTATTCCTGAGACGGATGCCTTAACTTCTCAAGCTTCGGCTTTTGCATCCTACGCCATGTCTGCCATCCTGGAGGCTTCTCACTGCACGGCGGTGGCCTCCGCTAACTCCCTCGCGATCCGCAGGATCTTGTGGCTTCGAGAGTGGAAAGCAGACGCTTCCTCTAAGAAGTACCTTGCGAGTCTCCCTTTTGCTGGGTCCCGGCTGTTTGGGGAACAGCTGGATGACATAATTAAGGAAGCTACTGGCGGGAAGAGTACTTCCTTGCCACAAACTAAAGCCAAGAAACCTGTCCAGGGCAGGAACCAATCGAGGTTTCGTTCCTTTCGTTCCTCTAACTGGTCATCCTCTAAGCCCTCGGCCTCGTCCACTACCGCAGCCAAGGATCGTAAATCCAACTGGCGCGCAAAGCCGCGTCCTCAAAAGACCGGAGGAGCCGCTGCCACTAAGGCAGCCTCCTCGTGACTATCTGGCCGAGCCAGCAACGTCCTTGGTCGGTGGCAGGCTCTCCCACTTTGGCGACGTGTGGTTGCAACACGTCTCCGATCAGTGGGTGCGGGATATCATCTCCCACGGCTACAGGATAGAATTTTCTTCCAGCCCGCCAAACAGATTTTTTCTGTCCACCCCCCCTGCTCCAAAGCCGCCGCCTTCTCTCAGGCCGTGGCATCCCTGCAGGCCAACGGTGTAATTGTTCCAGTTCCCGCCCGGGAACGGTTCAGCGGTTTCTACTCAAACCTCTTTCTAGTCCCCAAAAAGGACGGTTCCTTCCGACCCATCCTGGATCTCAAGCTTCTCAACAAGCATGTTCAGGTGCGGCACTTTCGCATGGAATCTCTGAGATCGGTCATTGCCTCAATGACCCAAGGAGATTTTCTGGCATCCATCGACATCAGAGATGCCTATCTGCATGTGCCTATTGCGGTTTCACACCAGCGTTGGCTACGCTTTGCGATCAGAGAGGAACATTTCCAATTCGTGGCTCTCCCCTTCGGCTTAGCCACGGCCCCTCGAGTATTCACCAAGGTCATGGCAGCAGTGGTTGCGGTCCTGCACCTCCAGGGGTTGGCAGTGATTTCCTTACCTGGACGACCTTCTAGTCAAGGCCTCATCCAGTGCAGACTGCCAGCGGAGTGTCTCTCTCACTCTCGCCACGCTAGTTCAGTTCGGGTGGCTTGTCAACCTGCCCAAGTCCACTCTGACCCCGACCCAGGTGCTTTTGTACCTAGGGATGCAATTCGAGACTCTGCCGGCACTTGTCAAGTTGCCCTTAGTCAAACAGCAGTCCCTTCGTCTGGCGGTGCGCTCTCTGCTGAGGCACCGCCGTCATTCCATCAGACACCTCATGCAGGTGCTGGGTCAGATGGTGGCGTCCATGGAAGCGGTCCCCTTTGCTCAGTTCCATCTGCGTCCCCTGCAGCTGGACATTCTCCGCTGTTGGGACAAGCGGATCTCTTCCTTGCACAGGCAGGTGGCTCTGTCGTCACAGACCAGGAGCTCCCTTCAGTGGTGGCTTCGGCCCCTCTCTCTGTCTCAGGGACGCTCCTTCCTGACTCCGTCCTGGGTGATCCTCACCACGGATGCCAGCCTCTCCGGTTGGGGAGCAGTATTTCTCCATCACCGAGCACAGGGCACTTGGACTCCGTCCGAATCAGCCCTCTCGATCAATGTGCTGGAGATCAGAGCTGTGTTTCTAGCTCTCCTAGCCTTTCACCACCTGTTGGCGGGCAGGCACATTCGAGTTCAGTCGGACAACGCGACAGCGGTTGCCTACATCAATCACCAGGGCGGGACTCACAGCCGTCTGGCGATGTTGGAGGTTCAATGAATCCTCCAGTGGACGGAGGACTCCAAGTCCACCATATCTGCAGTCCACATCCCAGGCGTGGAAAACTGGGAGGCCGATTACCTCAGCCGTCAAACCGTGGACAGCGGCGAGTGGGCCCTGCATCCGTCAGTGTTCAGATCAATCTGCCGCAAGTGGGGCACTCCGGAAGTGGATCTAATGGCATCCCGGCACAACAACAAGGTTCCGGTTTACGTGGCTCGCTCCCACGATCCTCAAGCCTTCGCAGCAGACGCACTGGTTCAAGATTGGTCTCAGTTCCGTCTGGCCTATGTGTTTCCCCCTCTAGCGCTCTTGCCCAGGGTTCTGCGCAAGATCAGAATGGAGGGCCGTCGAGTCATACTCATTGCTCCGGACTGGCCCAGGCGAGCTTGGTACCCAGACCTGCTCCGTCTGTCCGTAGAGGTGCCGTGGCATCTCCCGGACCGCCCAGACCTTCTCTCTCAAGGTCCATTCTTCCGCCAGAATTCTGCGGCTCTCAGATTGACGGCGTGGCTCTTGAGTCCTGGATCCTGACGGCTTCAGGCATTCCCTCTGAGGTCATCTCCACCATGACTCAGGCTCGGAAGTCTTCCTCGGCCAAGATTTACCACAGGACTTGGAGGATTTTCCTGTCCTGGTGTCGCTCTTCCGACCATGCTCCTTGGCCGTTCTCCTTGCCGACCATCCTGTCTTTTCTACAGTCCGGTCTACAGCTAGGACTGTCCCTCAATTCCCTCAAGGGACAGGTGTCGGCTCTGTCGGTATTGTTCCAGCGCGTATCGCCCGACTGGCTCAGGTGCGCACCTTCATGCAGGGCGCATCTCACACTCATTCCTCCTTACCGGCGGCCCTTGGATCCCTGGACCTTAATCTGGTCCTCACGGCCTTACAGAAACCCCCCTTTGAGCCTCTCAGGGAGGTTCCCTTGTTTAGACTTTCACAGAAAGTTGTTTTTCTAGTAGCCATAACTTCTCTCAGGAGAGTTTCTGATTTGGCTGCGTTCTCTTCGGAATCCCCCTTTTTGGTGTTTCACCAAGACAAGGTGGTTCTTCGTCCGTCTCCGGACTTTCTCCCTAGGTGGTGTCTCCTTTCCACCTTAACCAGGACATTTCATTGCCTTCTCTTTGTCCGGCCCCTGTGCATCGCTTTGAAAAGGCGTTGCATACCTTGGATTTGGTGCGGGCGCTCCGAATCTATGTGTCACGCACCGCCGTTTTTAGGCGGTGCACCTCACTTTTTGTGCTAACCACTGGTCAGCCGCAAGGGTCTCGCTGCTTCTAAACCGACCCTAGCTCGTTGGATCAGGTCGGCTATCATCGATGCCTACCAGTGTTCTCAGGTGCCTCCCCCGCCAGGGATTAAGGCGCACTCGACCAGAGCTGTCGGTGCCTCCTGGGCTTTCAGGCACCAGGCTACGGCTCAGCAGGTTTGTCAGGCTGCCACGTGGTCCAGTCTGCACACTTTTTCGAAGCACTACCAAGTGCATGCTCATGCTTCGGCAGATGCGAGCTTGGGCAGACGCATTCTTCAGGCGGCTGTCGCCCATTTGTGAAGTTAGGTTTTGCCTACTTCTCAGTTTGGTTTATTCCCACCATGGACTGCTTTGGAACGTCCCATGGTTTGGGTCTCCCATAAAGAACGATAAAGAAAAAGAGAATTTTGTTTACTTACCGTAAATTCTTTTTCTTATAGTTCCGACATGGGAGACCCAGCACCCTCCCTGTTGCCTGTTGGCAGTTTTCTTGTTCCGTGTGTTTCACCGGCTGTTGTTAGTAGTCAGAGTTCCGGTTATTCCGAGTTTTACTCTAGCTCTACTTATGGGTGGATGTCCTCCTTCAGCTTTTGCACTGAACTGGGTAGATTGTCATCCAGGGGGTGTATATAGCCCGGAGGGAGGAGCTACACTTTTTAGTGTAGTACTTTGTGTGTCCTCCGGAGGCAGAAGCTATACACCCATGGTTTGGGTCTCCATGTCGGAACTATAAGAAAAAGATTTACGGTAAGTAAACAAAATTCTCTTTTTTTATCTTTAATATCCTATCCCAATGTCGTAGTTGTAGTAATAATAATATTAGCAAATACCTCCAATTAGAAATGGTAGTATCGTTCTCCTGATTCACTATGTTGCTTACTTTATGTGCAGGGTATTGCAGGACCTTGGCATCCATGGTTACAACCACTAGCAACTAACTGTTACAAAGGTCCTGCAATGCCCTGCACATGAGGTAAGTGACATAGTGAATTAAAAGTATACTACATTTCTAATTGGAGGTATTTCCTATATTATTATTATATCTACTACATATTGGGATAGGATCTTGGAGCTGGGAATACGCCTTTTAAGATTTCAAGTTTCACTATCTAATATCTATGTGACAGAGATGAGAAATTTAAAAAATGGCCTGTTTTTTACATGCTGAAACTGGTGAAGGTCCTTTTTTTCTTTCTTTTTTTTTTTATTTATTTATTTAAACTATGCAAAGTTATTAAAAGTGAAGCACTTTGTGAAAAATGCATAACTATCTTATTTTCAGTACTTATTAGAAAAATTTTATTGGAGAAAGGCGTTCATATCAATGTGCTTGAAATCATGAAAGAACATTTAGATTCTCCCGAAGCAGCAGAAAGTGCGTGTCGAGTCCTTTTTCAGCTTTTTAATGGAAGGTATGTATATATTTTATCCTATTGAGTGAATAGTCTGGAAGTTCTTGCTAAAACACTAATGATTTCACGTTTACCGTACATGCTTTCGATTGACATATGGGGTCAATAATAATAGATTGCAAAGAATAACTATAGGGAATATTTACGAACGCTTTTCTTTATCACTATAAAATGAGCTGTGCAATGACTTATCCAGTTTTTTCCTATAGACTGCTGTAGGTTCATGGCATCCATGACCTTGTCTAACTGGATGATGAGGGACTAACGTGTATGAATTTGAAATACTGTTCAGACACTGTTTTTCCTCCAAAAGTTACATCATAAATAACTTCTCTAAGGTGTATATACTGTTATATACATATCTTTCATAAATCCATAGTACACATGAAAATAAGCAAGTTTGTAATATTTCTTATTGGAAACATCTGCTTCTTAATTGCCTGGACTGATCTTTCATTCTCAATCCATGGGTGAAATTTGTACTCAGTGGAGGCAGATTTTCCCATTATCGATATAGGA